>NW_027309581.1:0-26000 GCF_047496885.1 Scyliorhinus torazame | reverse complement strand
TGAGTGACAGTGTGAGTGAGTGAGTGACAGTGTGAGTGAGTGAGAGACAGTGTGAGTGAGTGAGTGACAGTGTGAGTGAGTGAGTGACAGTGTGAGTGAGTGAGGGACAGTGTGAGTGAGTGAGGGACAGTGTGAGTGAGTGAGGGACAGTGTGAGTGAGTGAGGGACAGTGTGAGTGAGTGAGAGACAGTGTGAGTGAGTGAGTGACAGTGTGAGTGAGTGAGTGACAGTGTGAGTGAGTGAGTGACAGTGTGAGTGAGTGAGTGACAGTGTGAGTGAGTGAGTGGACAGTGTGAGTGAGTGAGTGACAGTGTGAGTGAGTGAGGGACAGTGTGAGTGAGTGAGGGACAGTGTGAGTGAGTGACAGTGTGAGTGAGTGACGAGTGAGTGAGTGTGAGTGTGTGACAGTGAGTGAGGTGAGTGAGAGACAGTGTGAGTGAGTGAGTGACAGTGTGAGTGAGTGAGGACAGTGTGAGTGAGTGACAGTGTGAGTGAGTGACAGTGTGAGTGAGTGAGTGACAGTGTGAGTGAGTGACAGTGTGAGTGAGTGAGAGACAGTGTGAGTGAGTGAGAGACAGTGTGAGTGAGTGAGAGGACAGTGTGAGTGAGTGAGGGACAGTGTGAGTGAGTGAGAGTGGACAGTGTGAGTGAGTGAGTGACAGTGTGAGTGAGTGAGGACAGTGTGAGTGAGTGAGTGACAGTGTGAGTGAGTGAGAGGACAGTGTGAGTGAGTGAGGGACAGTGTGAGTGAGTGAGAGACAGTGTGAGTGAGTGAGTGACAGTGTGAGTGAGTGAGTGACAGTGTGAGTGAGTGTGAGTGAGGAGTGACAGTGTGAGTGAGTGACAGTGTGAGTGAGTGAGGGACAGTGTGAGTGAGTGAGGACAGTGTGAGTGAGTGAGTGACAGTGTGAGTGAGTGAGTGACAGTGTGAGTGAGTGAGGGACAGTGTGAGTGAGTGAGGACAGTGAGTGAGTGAGTGACAGTGTGAGTGAGTGAGTGACAGTGTGAGTGAGTGAGGGACAGTGTGAGTGAGAGACAGTGTTGAGTGAGTGAGAGGACAGTGTGAGTGAGTGAGTGACAGTGTGAGTGAGTGAGAGACAGTGTGAGTGAGGGACAGTGTGAGTGAGTGAGTGACAGTGTGAGTGAGTGAGTGACAGTGTGAGTGAGTGAGGGACAGTGTGAGTGAGTGAGTGACAGTGTGAGTGAGTGAGTGACAGTGTGAGTGAGTGAGGGACAGTGTGAGTGAGAGACAGTGTGAGTGAGTGAGAGACAGTGTGAGTGAGTGAGTGACAGTGTGAGTGAGTGAGGGACAGTGTGAGTGAGTGAGTGACAGTGTGAGTGAGTGAGGGACAGTGTGAGTGAGTGAGGGACAGTGTGAGTGAGTGAGGGACAGTGTGAGTGAGTGAGGGACAGTGTGAGTGAGTGAGTGACAGTGTGAGTGAGTGAGGGACAGTGTGAGTGAGTGAGGGACAGTGTGAGTGAGTGAGGGACAGTGTGAGTGAGTGAGGGACAGTGTGAGTGAGTGAGTGACAGTGTGAGTGAGTGAGAGACAGTGTGAGTGAGTGAGTGACAGTGTGAGTGAGTGAGGGACAGTGTGAGTGAGTGAGTGACAGTGTGAGTGAGTGAGGGACAGTGTGAGTGAGTGAGGGACAGTGTGAGTGAGAGACAGTGTGAGTGAGTGACAGTGTGAGTGAGAGACAGTGTGAGTGAGAGACAGTGTGAGTGAGTGACAGTGTGAGTGAGAGACAGTGTGAGTGAGTGACAGTGTGAGTGAGTGAGTGACAGTGTGAGTGAGTGAGGGACAGTGTGAGTGAGTGAGGGACAGTGTGAGTGAGTGAGTGACAGTTGTGAGTGAGTGACAGTGTGAGTGAGTGAGTGACAGTGTGAGTGAGTGAGTGACAGTGTGAGTGAGTGAGTGACAGTGTGAGTGAGTGAGGGACAGTGTGAGTGAGTGAGGGACAGTGTGAGTGAGTGACAGTGTGAGTGAGTGAGGGACAGTGTGAGTGAGTGAGTGACAGTGTGAGTGAGTGAGGGACAGTGTGAGTGAGTGACAGTGTGAGTGAGTGAGTGACAGTGTGAGTGAGTGAGGGACAGTGTGAGTGAGTGAGTGACAGTGTGAGTGAGGTGACAGTGTGAGTGAGTGAGTGACAGTGTGAGTGAGTGAGAGACAGTGTGAGTGAGTGAGTGACAGTGTGAGTGAGTGACAGTGTGAGTGAGTGAGTGACAGTGTGAGTGAGTGAGAGACAGTGTGAGTGAGTGAGTGACAGTGTGAGTGAGTGAGGGACAGTGTGAGTGAGTGAGGGACAGTGTGAGTGAGTGACAGTGTGAGTGAGTGAGGGACAGTGTGAGTGAGTGAGTGACAGTGTGAGTGAGTGAGAGACAGTGTGAGTGAGTGAGTGACAGTGTGAGTGAGTGAGAGACAGTGTGAGTGAGTGAGTGACAGTGTGAGTGAGTGAGTGACAGTGTGAGTGAGTGAGTGACAGTGTGAGTGAGTGAGTGACAGTGTGAGTGAGTGAGGGACAGTGTGAGTGAGTGAGGACAGTGTGAGTGAGTGGACAGTGTGAGTGAGTGAGGGACAGTGTGAGTGAGTGAGTGACAGTGTGAGTGAGTGAGGGACAGTGTGAGTGAGTGACAGTGTGAGTGAGTGAGGGACAGTGTGAGTGAGTGAGTGACAGTGTGAGTGAGTGAGAGGACAGTGTGAGTGAGTGAGTGACAGTGTGAGTGAGGGACAGTGTGAGTGAGTGAGTGACAGTGTGAGTGAGTGAGTGACAGTGTGAGTGAGTGAGGACAGTGTGAGTGAGTGACAGTGTGAGTGAGTGAGTGACAGTGTGAGTGAGTGAGAGACAGTGTGAGTGAGTGACAGTGTGAGTGAGTGAGGACAGTGTGAGTGAGTGAGGTGACAGTGTGAGTGAGTGACAGTGTGAGTGAGTGAGGGACAGTGTGAGTGAGTGAGTGACATTGTGAGTGAGTGAGAGACAGTGTGAGTGAGTGAGTGACAGTGTGAGTGAGTGGACAGTGTGAGTGAGTGAGTGACAGTGTGAGTGAGTGAGTGACAGTGTGAGTGAGTGAGGGACAGTGTGAGTGAGTGAGAGGACAGTGTGAGTGAGTGAGGACAGTGTGAGTGAGTGAGGGACAGTGTGAGTGAGTGAGAGCAGTGTGAGTGAGTGACAGTGTGAGTGAGTGAGTGACAGTGTGAGTGAGTGACAGTGTGAGTGAGTGAGAGACAGTGTGAGTGAGTGACAGTGTGAGTGAGTGAGGGACAGTGTGAGTGAGTGAGTGACAGTGTGAGTGAGTGAGTGACAGTGTGAGTGAGTGAGAGACAGTGTGAGTGAGTGAGGGACAGTGTGAGTGAGTGACAGTGTGAGTGAGTGAGTGACAGTGTGAGTGAGTGAGTGAGAGGCAGTGTGAGTGAGAGACAGTGTGAGTGAGTGAGAGACAGTGTGAGTGAGTGAGTGACAGTGTGAGTGAGTGACAGTGTGAGTGAGTGAGTGACAGTGTGAGTGAGTGACAGTGTGAGTGAGTGAGGGACAGTGTGAGTGAGTGAGTGACAGTGTGAGTGAGTGAGAGACAGTGTGAGTGAGTGAGGGACAGTGTGAGTGAGTGAGAGACAGTGTGAGTGAGTGAGAGACAGTGTGAGTGAGTGAGAGACAGTGTGAGTGAGTGAGGGACAGTGTGAGTGAGTGAGGGACAGTGTGAGTGAGTGACAGTGTGAGTGAGTGAGTGACAGTGTGAGTGAGTGAGTGACAGTGTGAGTGAGTGAGGGACAGTGTGAGTGAGTGAGAGACAGTGTGAGTGAGTGAGAGACAGTGTGAGTGAGTGAGAGACAGTGTGAGTGAGTGAGGGACAGTGTGAGTGAGTGAGGACAGTGTGAGTGAGTGAGGGACAGTGTGAGTGAGTGAGAGGACAGTGTGAGTGAGTGAGTGACAGTGTGAGTGAGTGAGTGACATGTGAGTGAGTGAGAGACAGTGTGAGTGGTGAGGACAGTGTGAGTGAGTGAGAGACAGTGTGAGTGAGTGAGGGACAGTGTGAGTGAGTGAGTGACAGTGTGAGTGAGTGAGAGGACAGTGTGAGTGAGTGAGGGACAGTGTGAGTGAGTGAGTGACAGTGTGAGTGAGGTGACAGTGTGAGTGAGTGAGAGACAGTGTGAGTGAGTGAGGGACAGTGTGAGTGAGTGAGGGACAGTGTGAGTGAGTGACAGTGTGAGTGAGTGAGTGACAGTGTGAGTGAGTGAGTGACAGTGTGAGTGAGTGAGGACAGTGTGAGTGAGTGAGGACAGTGTGAGTGAGTGACAGTGTGAGTGAGTGAGAGACAGTGTGAGTGAGTGAGTGACAGTGTGAGTGAGTGAGTGACAGTGTGATGAGTGAGAGACAGTGTGAGTGAGTGAGTGACAGTGTGAGTGAGTGAGAGACAGTGTGAGTGAGTGAGTGACAGTGTGAGTGAGTGAGAGACAGTGTGAGTGAGTCGAGGGACAGTGTGAGTGAGTGAGGACAGTGTGAGTGAGTGAGGGACAGTGTGAGTGAGTGAGAGACAGTGTGAGTGAGTGAGAGACAGTGTGAGTGAGTGACAGTGTGAGTGAGTGAGGGACAGTGTGAGTGAGTGAGGGACAGTGTGAGTGAGTGACAGTGTGAGTGAGTGAGAGACAGTGTGAGTGAGAGACAGTGTGAGTGAGTGAGTGACAGTGTGAGTGAGTGAGTGACAGTGTGAGTGAGTGAGAGACAGTGTGAGTGAGTGACAGTGTGAGTGAGTGACAGTGTGAGTGAGAGACAGTGTGAGTGAGTGAGTGACAGTGTGAGTGAGAGAGACAGTGTGAGTGAGTGAGTGACAGTGTGAGTGAGAGACAGTGTGAGTGAGTGAGTGACAGTGTGAGTGAGTGAGTGACAGTGTGAGTGAGTGAGAGACAGTGTGAGTGAGTGAGTGACAGTGTGAGTGAGAGACAGTGTGAGTGAGAGACAGGTGTGAGTGAGTGAGTGACAGTTGTGAGTGAGTGAGTGACAGTGTGAGTGAGTGAGAGACAGTGTGAGTGAGAGGACAGTGTGAGTGAGTGAGTGACATTGTGAGTGAGTGAGAGACAGTGTGAGTGAGTGAGTGACAGTGTGAGTGAGTGACAGTGTGAGTGAGTGAGAGACAGTGTGAGTGAGAGACAGTGTGAGTGAGTGAGTGACAGTGTGAGTGAGTTGAGTGACAGTGTGAGTGAGTGAGTGACAGTGTGAGTGAGTGAGAGACAGTGTGAGTGAGTGACAGTGTGAGTGAGTGAGTGACAGTGTGAGTGAGTGAGTGACAGTGTGAGTGAGTGACAGTGTGAGTGAGTGAGAGACGGTGTGAGTGAGTGAGTGACAGTGTGAGTGAGTGAGTGACAGTGTGAGTGAGTGAGTGACAGTGTGAGTGAGTGAGTGACAGTGTGAGTGAGTGACAGTGTGAGTGAGTGAGAGACGGTGTGAGTGAGTGAGTGACAGTGTGAGTGAGTGAGTGACAGTGTGAGTGAGTGAGTGACAGTGTGAGTGAGTGAGTGACAGTGTGAGTGAGTGAGAGACAGTGTGAGTGAGTGAGAGACAGTGTGAGTGAGTGAGTGACAGTGTGAGTGAGTGAGTGACAGTGTGAGTGAGTGAGAGACAGTGTGAGTGAGTGAGTGACAGTGTGAGTGAGTGAGAGACAGTGTGAGTGAGTGACAGTGTGAGTGAGTGAGTGACAGTGTGAGTGAGTGATGACAGTCGTGAGTGAGTGAGGACAGTGTGAGTGAGCGAGTGACAGTGTGAGTGAGTGACAGTGTGAGTGAGTGAGTGACAGTGTTGAGTGAGAGACAGTGTGAGTGAGTGAGTGACAGTGTGAGTGAGTGAGTGACAGTGTGAGTGAGTGAGTGACAGTGTGAGTGAGTGAGAGACAGTGTGAGTGAGTGAGTGACAGTGTGAGTGAGTGAGAGACAGTTGTGAGTGAGTGACAGTGTGAGTGAGTGAGTGACAGTGTGAGTGAGTGAGTGACAGTGTGAGTGAGTGAGAGACAGTGTGAGTGAGTGAGTGACAGTGTGAGTGAGTGAGAGACAGTGTGAGTGAGTGACAGTGTGAGTGAGTGAGTGACAGTGTGAGTGAGTGAGTGACAGTGTGAGTGAGTGAGAGACAGTGTGAGTGAGTGACAGTGTGAGTGAGTGACAGTGTGAGTGAGTGAGGGACAGTGTGAGTGAGTGACAGTGAGGTGAGTGAGGGACAGTGTGAGTGAGTGAGTGACAGTGTGAGTGAGTGAGGGACAGTGTGAGTGAGTGAGTGACAGTGTGAGTGAGTGAGTGACAGTGTGAGTGAGTGAGGGACAGTGTGAGTGAGTGAGTGACAGTGTGAGTGAGTGACAGTGTGAGTGAGTGAGAGACAGTGTGAGTGAGTGGACAGTGTGAGTGAGTGAGTGACAGTTGTGAGTGAGTGACAGTGTGAGTGAGTGACAGTGTGAGTGAGTGACAGTGTGAGTGAGTGAGTGACAGTGTGAGTGAGTGAGGGACAGTGTGAGTGAGTGAGGGACAGTGTGAGTGAGTGACAGTGTGAGTGAGTGAGGGACAGTGTGAGTGAGTGAGTGACAGTGTGAGTGAGTGAGTGACAGTGTGAGTGAGTGAGGGACAGTGTGAGTGAGTGAGTGACAGTGTGAGTGAGTGAGTGACAGTGTGAGTGAGTGACAGTGTGAGTGAGTGACAGTGTGAGTGAGTGAGTGACAGTGTGAGTGAGTGAGGGACAGTGTGAGTGAGTGAGGGACAGTGTGAGTGAGTGACAGTGTGAGTGAGTGAGGGACAGTGTGAGTGAGTGAGTGACAGTGTGAGTGAGTGAGTGACAGTGTGAGTGAGTGAGTGACAGTGTGAGTGAGTGAGGGACAGTGTGAGTGAGTGAGTGACAGTGTGAGTGAGTGAGTGACAGTGTGAGTGAGAGACAGTGTGAGTGAGTGAGGGACAGTGTGAGTGAGTGAGTGACAGTGTGAGTGAGTGAGAGAAAGTGTGAGTGAGTGAGTGACAGTGTGAATGAGTGAGAGACAGTGTGAGTGAGTGAGGGACAGTGTGAGTGAGTGAGTGACAGTGTGAGTGAGTGACGGTGTGAGTGAGTGAGGGGACAGTGTGAGTGAGTGAGTGACAGTGTGAGTGAGTGAGGGACAGTGTGAGTGAGTGAGTGACAGTGTGAGTGAGTGAGAGACAGTGTGAGTGAGTGAGTGACAGTGTGAGTGAGTGAGTGACAGTGTGAGTGAGAGACAGTGTGAGTGAGTGAGTGACAGTGTGAGTGAGTGAGTGACAGTGTGAATGAGTGAGAGACAGTGTGAGTGAGTGAGTGACAGTGTGAATGAGTGAGTGACAGTGTGAGTGAGTGACGGTGTGAGTGAGTGAGGGACAGTGTGAGTGAGTGAGTGACAGTGTGAGTGAGTGAGGGACAGTGTGAGTGAGTGAGTGACAGTGTGAGTGAGTGAGAGACAGTGTGAGTGAGTGAGTGACAGTGTGAGTGAGTGAGTGACAGTGTGAGTGAGAGACAGTGTGAGTGAGTGAGTGACAGTGTGAGTGAGTGAGTGACAGTGTGAGTGAGAGACAGTGTGAGTGAGTGAGTGACAGTGTGAGTGTGTGAGTGACAGTGTGAGTGAGTGAGTGACAGTGTGAGTGAGTGAGAGACAGTGTGAGTGAGTGAGGGACAGTGTGAGTGAGAGACAGTGTAGAGTGAGTGACAGTGTGAGTGAGTGGACAGTGTGAGTGAGTGAGTGACAGTGTGAGTGAGTGAGTGACAGTGTGAGTGAGTGAGAGACAGTGTGAGTGAGTGACAGTGTGAGTGAGTGACAGTGTGAGTGAGTGAGTGACAGTGTGAGTGAGTGAGGACAGTGTGAGTGAGTGAGTGACAGTGTGAGTGAGTGAGTGACAGTGTGAGTGAGTGAGTGACAGTGTGAGTGAGAGACAGTGTGAGGAGGGACAGTGTGAGTGAGTGAGGGACAGTGTGAGTGAGTGACAGTGTGAGTGAGTGACAGTGTGAGTGAGTGACAGTGTGAGTGAGTGACAGTGTGAGTGAGTGACAGTGTGAGTGAGTGAGAGACAGTGTGAGTGAGTGAGAGGACAGTGTGAGTGAGTGAGTGACAGTGTGAGTGAGAGACAGTGTGAGTGAGGGACAGTGTGAGTGAGTGAGGGACAGTGTGAGTGAGTGAGTGACAGTGTGAGTGAGAGACAGTGTGAGTGAGGGACAGTGTGAGTGAGTGAGGGACAGTGTGAGTGAGTGACAGTGTGAGTGAGTGGACAGTGTGTGAGTGAGTGACAGTGTGAGTGAGTGAGAGACAGTGTGAGTGAGTGAGAGACAGTGTGAGTGAGTGAGTGACAGTGTGAGTGAGTGAGAGACAGTGTGAGTGAGTGAGGGACAGTGTGAGTGAGTGACAGTGTGAGTGAGTGAGAGACAGTGTGAGTGAGTGAGTGACAGTGTGAGTGAGTGAGTGACAGTGTGAGTGAGAGACAGTGTGAGTGAGGGACAGTGTGAGTGAGTGAGGGACAGTGTGAGTGAGGTGACAGTGTGAGTGAGTGACAGTGTGAGTGAGTGACAGTGTGAGTGAGTGAGAGACAGTGTGAGTGAGTGAGGGACAGTGTGAGTGAGTGAGGGACAGTGTGAGTGAGTGAGGGACAGTGTGAGTGAGTGAGGGACAGTGTGAGTGAGTGAGTGACAGTGTGAGTGAGTGAGGGACAGTGTGAGTGAGGGACAGTGTGAGTGAGTGAGGGACAGTGTGAGTGAGGGACAGTGTGAGTGAGTGAGGGACAGTGTGAGTGAGTGACAGTGTGAGTGAGTGAGAGACAGTGTGAGTGAGAGACAGTGTGAGTGAGTGAGGGACAGTGTGAGTGAGTGAGGGACAGTGTGAGTGAGGGACAGTGTGAGTGAGTGAGGGGACAGTGTGAGTGAGGGACAGTGTGAGTGAGTGAGGGACAGTGTGAGTGAGTGACAGTGTGAGTGAGTGAGGGACAGTGTGAGTGAGTGAGGGACAGTGTGAGTGAGGGACAGTGTGAGTGAGTTGGGACAGTGTGAGTGAGGGACAGTGTGAGTGAGTGAGAGACAGTGTGAGTGAGTGAGGGACAGTGTGAGTGAGTGAGGGACAGTGTGAGTGAGTGACAGTGTGAGTGTGAGTGACAGTGTGAGTGAGTGATGACAGTGTGAGTGAGTGAGAGACAGTGTGAGTGAGTGAGGACAGTGTGAGTGAGTGAGTGACAGTGTGAGTGAGTGAGGGACAGTGTGAGTGAGTGAGGACAGTGTGAGTGAGTGAGAGACAGTGTGAGTGAGTGACAGTGTGAGTGAGTGAGTGACAGTGTGAGTGAGTGAGGGGACAGTGTGAGTGAGTGAGGGACAGTGTGAGTGAGTGACAGTGTGAGTGAGTGAGGACAGTGTGAGTGAGTGAGAGACAGTGTGAGTGAGTGAGTGACAGTGTGAGTGAGTGAGTGACAGTGTGAGTGAGTGAGTGACAGTGTGAGTGAGTGACAGTGTGAGTGAGTGAGAGACAGTGTGAGTGAGAGACAGTGTGAGTGAGTGAGTGACAGTGTGAGTGAGTGAGTGACAGTGTAGTGAGTGAGTGACAGTGTGAGTGAGTGAGTGACAGTGTGAGTGAGTGAGTGACAGTGTGAGTGAGTGAGTGACAGTGTGAGTGAGTGAGAGACAGTGTGAGTGAGTGACAGTGTGAGTGAGTGAGAGACAGTGTGAGTGAGTGAGAGACAGGTGTGGGGAGTGAGTGAGTGGACAGTGTGAGTGAGTGAGTGACAGTGTGAGTGAGTGAGGGACAGTGTGAGTGAGTGAGGGACAGTGTGAGTGAGTGAGTGACAGTGTGAGTGAGGACAGTGTGAGTGAGTGAGGGACAGTGTGAGTGAGTGAGGGGACAGTGTGAGTGAGTGAGTGACAGTGTGAGTGAGTGAGTGACAGTGTGAGTGAGTGAGTGACAGTGTGAGTGAGGGACAGTGTGAGTGAGTGAGAGACAGTGTGAGTGAGTGAGACAGTGTGAGTGAGTGAGAGACAGTGTGAGTGAGTGAGGGACAGTGTGAGTGAGTGAGGGACAGTGTGAGTGAGTGAGTGACAGTGTGAGTGAGTGAGTGACAGTGTGAGTGAGTGACAGTGAGAGTGAGTGAGAGACAGTGTGAGTGAGTGAGGGACAGTGTGAGTGAGTGAGGAGACAGTGTGAGTGAGTGACAGTGTGAGTGAGTGAGGGACAGTGTGAGTGAGTGACAGTGTGAGTGAGTGAGTGACAGTGTGAGTGAGTGAGTGACAGTGTGAGTGAGTGAGAGACAGTGTGAGTGAGTGACAGTGTGAGTGAGTGAGAGACAGTGTGAGTGAGTGAGTGACAGTGTGAGTGAGTGACAGTGTGAGTGAGTGAGTGACAGTGTGAGTGAGTGACAGTGTGAGTGAGTGAGTGACAGTGTGAGTGAGTGAGTGACAGTGTGAGTGAGTGAGTGACAGTGTGAGTGAGTGAGTGACAGTGTGAGTGAGTGAGAGACAGTGTGAGTGAGTGAGTGACAGTGTGAGTGAGTGAGTGACAGTGTGAGTGAGTGAGTGACAGTGTGAGTGAGTGACAGTGTGAGTGAGTGAGTGACAGTGTGAGTGAGTGAGAGAGTGTGAGTGAGTGAGGGACAGTGTGAGTGAGTGAGTGACAGTGTGAGTGAGTGAGTGACAGTGTGAGTGAGTGAGTGACAGTGTGAGTGAGTGACAGTGGAGTGAGTGAGTGAGTGTGAGTGAGTGAGGGACAGTGTGAGTGAGTGAGGGACAGTGTGAGTGAGTGACAGTGTGAGTGAGTGAGTGGACAGTGTGAGTGAGTGAGGACAGTGTGAGTGAGTGAGGGACAGTGTGAGTGAGTGACAGTGTGAGTGAGTGACAGTGTGAGTGAGTGAGTGACAGTGTGAGTGAGTGAGTGACAGTGTGAGTGAGTGACAGTGTGAGTGAGTGAGTGACAGTGTGAGTGAGTGAGGGACAGTGTGAGTGAGTGAGTGACAGTGTGAGTGAGTGACAGTGTGAGTGAGTGAGTGACAGTGTGAGTGAGTGAGGGACAGTGTGAGTGAGGTGAGGGACAGTGTGAGTGAGTGACAGTGTGAGTGAGTGAGTGACAGTGTGAGTGAGTGAGTGACAGTGTGAGTGAGTGACAGTGTGAGTGAGTGAGTGACAGTGTGAGTGAGTGAGGGACAGTGTGAGTGAGTGAGTGACAGTGTGAGTGAGTGACAGTGTGAGTGAGTGAGGGACAGTGTGAGTGAGTGAGAGACAGTGTGAGTGAGTGAGAGACAGTGTGAGTGAGTGAGTGACAGTGTGAGTGAGTGAGTGACAGTGTGAGTGAGTGAGTGACAGTGTGAGTGAGGTGAGTGACAGTGTGAGTGAGTGAGTGACAGTGTGAGTGAGTGGAGTGACAGTGTGAGTGAGTGACAGTGTGAGTGAGTGAGTGACAGTGTGAGTGAGTGAGTGACAGTGTGAGTGAGTGAGTGACAGTGTGAGTGAGTGAGTGACAGTGTGAGTGAGTGAGGGACAGTGTGAGTGAGTGACAGTGTGAGTGAGTGACAGTGTGAGTGAGTGAGTGACAGTGTGAGTGAGTGAGTGACAGTGTGAGTGAGTGAGTGACAGTGTGAGTGAGTGAGAGACAGTGTGAGTGAGTGAGTGACAGTGTGAGTGAGTGAGTGACAGTGTGAGTGAGTGAGGGACAGTGTGAGTGAGTGACAGTGTGAGTGAGTGAGTGACAGTGTGAGTGAGTGAGTGACAGTGTGAGTGAGTGAGGGACAGTGTGAGTGAGTGAGGGACAGTGTGAGTGAGTGACAGTGTGAGTGAGTGAGTGACAGTGTGAGTGAGTGACAGTGTGAGTGAGTGAGGGACAGTGTGAGTGAGTGAGGGACAGTGTGAGTGAGTGACAGTGTGAGTGAGTGAGGGACAGTGTGAGTGAGTGACAGTGTGAGTGAGTGACAGTGTGAGTGAGTGAGGGACAGTGTGAGTGAGTGAGGGACAGTGTGAGTGAGTGACAGTGTGAGTGAGTGTGAGTGGTGACAGTGTGAGTGAGTGAGGGACAGTGTGAGTGAGTGAGGGACAGTGTGAGTGAGTGACAGTGTGAGTGAGTGAGTGACAGTGTGAGTGAGTGAGTGACAGTGTGAGTGAGTGAGTGACAGTGTGAGTGAGTGAGTGACAGTGGTGAGTGAGTGACAGTGTGAGTGAGTGAGTGACAGTGTGAGTGAGTGAGTGACAGTGTGAGTGAGTGAGGTGACAGTGTGAGTGAGTGAGACAGTGTGAGTGAGTGAGTGACAGTGTGAGTGAGTGAGTGACAGTGTGAGTGAGTGAGTGACAGTGTGAGTGAGTGACAGTGTGATGAGAGACAGTGTGAGTGAGTGAGTGACAGTGTGAGTGAGTGAGTGACAGTGTGAGTGAGTGAGTGACAGTGTGAGTGAGTGAGTGACAGTGTGAGTGAGTGAGGGACAGTGTGAGTGAGTGAGTGACAGTGTGAGTGAGTGAGTGACAGTGTGAGTGAGTGAGTGACAGTGTGAGTGAGTGAGTGACAGTGTGAGTGAGTGACAGTGTGAGTGAGTGACAGTGTGAGTGAGTGAGTGACAGTGTGAGTGAGTGACAGTGTGAGTGAGTGAGAGGACAGTGTGAGTGAGTGAGTGACAGTGTGAGTGAGTGAGTGACAGTGTGAGTGAGTGAGGACAGTGTGAGTGAGTGAGTGACAGTGTGAGTGAGTGACAGTGTGAGTGAGTGAGTGACAGTGTGAGTGAGTGAGAGACAGTGTGAGTGAGTGAGTGACAGTGTGAGTGAGTGAGTGACAGTGTGAGTGAGTGAGTGACAGTGTGAGTGAGTGAGTGACAGTGTGAGTGAGTGAGTGACAGTGTGAGTGAGGACAGTGTGAGTGAGTGGGACAGTGTGAGTGAGTGAGTGACAGTGTGAGTGAGTGAGTGACAGTGTGAGTGAGTGAGGGACAGTGTGAGTGAGTGACAGTGTGAGTGAGTGACAGTGTGAGTGAGTGAGTGACAGTGTGAGTGAGTGAGGACAGTGTGAGTGAGTGAGGGACAGTGTGAGTGAGTGACAGTGTGAGTGAGTGAGGGACAGTGTGAGTGAGTGAGTGACAGTGTGAGTGAGTGAGGGACAGTGTGAGTGAGTGTGAGGACAGTGTGAGTGAGTGAGTGACAGTGTGAGTGAGTGAGAGACAGTGTGAGTGAGTGAGTGACAGTGTGAGTGAGTGAGTGACAGTGTGAGTGAGTGAGAGACAGTGTGAGTGAGTGAGTGACAGTGTGAGTGAGTGAGTGACAGTGTGAGTGAGTGACAGTGTGAGTGAGTGAGTGACAGTGTGAGTGAGTGACAGTGTGAGTGAGTGACAGTGTGAGTGAGTGAGAGACAGTGTGAGTGAGTGAGTGACAGTGTGAGTGAGTGAGAGACAGTGTGAGTGAGTGAGTGACAGTGTGAGTGAGTGAGAGACAGTGTGAGTGAGAGGAGACAGTGTGAGTGAGTGAGAGACAGTGTGAGTGAGAGGACAGTGTGAGTGAGTGAGAGACAGTGTGAGTGAGTGAGTGACAGTGTGAGTGAGTGAGTGACAGTGTGAGTGAGTGGACAGTGTGAGTGAGTGACAGTGTGAGTGAGTGAGTGACAGTGTGAGTGAGTGAGGGACAGTGTGAGTGAGTGAGAGACAGTGTGAGTGAGTGAGTGACAGTGTGAGTGAGGAGACAGTGTGAGTGAGTGAGTGACAGTGTGAGTGAGTGAGTGACAGTGTGAGTGAGTGAGTGACAGTGTGAGTGAGTGAGGGACAGTGTGAGTGAGTGAGGGACAGTGTGAGTGAGTGAGAGACAGTGTGAGTGAGTGAGTGACAGTGTGAGTGAGTGAGGGACAGTGTGAGTGAGTGAGGGACAGTGTGAGTGAGTGAGTGACAGTGTGAGTGAGTGAGGGACAGTGTGAGTGAGTGACAGTGTGAGTGAGTGAGTGACAGTGTGAGTGAGTGAGTGACAGTGTGAGTGAGTGAGAGGACAGTGTGAGTGAGTGACAGTGTGAGTGAGTGAGAGACAGTGTGAGTGAGTGAGGGACAGTGTGAGTGAGTGAGGGACAGTGTGAGTGAGTGAGAGACAGTGTGAGTGAGTGACAGTGTGAGTGAGTGAGTGACAGTGTGAGTGAGTGAGTGACAGTGTGAGTGAGTGAGGGACAGTGTGAGTGAGTGAGGGACAGTGTGAGTGAGTGAGAGACAGTGTGAGTGAGTGAGTGACAGTGTGAGTGAGTGAGTGACAGTGTGAGTGAGTGAGGGACAGTGTGAGTGAGTGAGTGGACAGTGTGAGTGAGTGAGTGACAGTGTGAGTGAGTGAGAGACAGTGTGAGTGAGTGAGTGACAGTGTGAGTGAGTGACAGTGTGAGTGAGTGAGGACAGTGTGAGTGAGTGAGTGACAGTGTGGGAGTGAGTGAGTGACAGTGTGAGTGAGAGACAGTGTGAGTGAGTGAGGGACAGTGTGAGTGAGTGAGGGACAGTGTGAGTGAGTGAGTGGACAGTGTGAGTGAGTGAGTGACAGTGTGAGTGAGTGAGTGACAGTGTGAGTGAGTGAGTGACAGTGTGAGTGAGTGACAGTGTGAGTGAGTGAGTGACAGTGTGAGTGAGTGAGAGACAGTGTGAGTGAGTGAGAGACAGTGTGAGTGAGTGAGTGACAGTGTGAGTGAGTGAGTGACAGTGTGAGTGAGTGAGTGACAGTGTGAGTGAGAGACAGTGTGAGTGAGTGAGGACAGTGTGAGTGAGTGAGGGACAGTGTGAGTGAGTGAGAGACAGTGTGAGTGAGTGAGTGACAGTGTGAGTGAGTGAGTGACAGTGGTGAGTGAGTGACAGTGTGAGTGAGTGAGTGACAGTGTGAGTGAGTGAGAGACAGTGTGAGTGAGTGAGTGACAGTGTGAGTGAGTGACAGTGTGATTGAGTGAGTGACAGTGTGAGTGAGTGTGAGTGACAGTGGTGAGTGAGAGGACAGTGTGAGTGAGTGAGGGACAGTGTGAGTGAGTGAGGGACAGTGTGAGGTGAGTGACAGTGTGAGTGAGTGGACAGTGTGAGTGAGTGAGTGACAGTGTGAGTGAGTGAGGGACAGTGTGAGTGAGTGACAGTGTGAGTGAGTGAGTGACAGTGTGAGTGAGTGAGAGACAGTGTGAGTGAGTGAGGGACAGTGTGAGTGAGGAAGTGTGAGTGAGAGACAGTGTGAGTGAGTGAGTGACAGTGTGAGTGAGTGAGTGACAGTGTGAGTGAGTGAGTGACAGTGTGAGTGAGTGACAGTGTGGAGTGAGTGAGGACAGTGTGAGTGAGTGAGGAGGCAGTGTGAGTGAGTGAGTGACAGTGTGAGTGAGTGAGAGACAGTGTGAGTGAGTGAGTGACAGTGTGAGTGAGTGAGTGACAGTGTGAGTGAGTGAGTGACAGTGTGAGTGAGTGACAGTGTGAGTGAGTGAGAGACAGTGTGAGTGAGAGACAGTGTGAGTGAGTGAGAGACAGTGTGAGTGAGTGAGAGACAGTGTGAGTGAGGGACAGTGTGAGTGAGAGTGACAGTGTGAGTGAGTGAGTGACAGTGTGAGTGAGTGAGTGACAGTGTGAGTGAGTGAGTGACAGTGTGAGTGAGTGACAGTGTGAGTGAGTGAGAGACAGTGTGAGTGAGAGACAGTGTGAGTGAGTGAGTGACAGTGTGAGTGAGTGAGAGACAGTGTGAGTGAGGGGACGAAGTGTGAGTGAGTGACAGTGTGAGTGAGTGAGTGACAGTGTGAGTGAGTGAGTGACAGTGTGAGTGAGTGAGTGACAGTGTGAGTGAGTGAGAGACAGTGTGAGTGAGAGACAGTGTGAGTGAGTGAGAGACAGTGTGAGTGAGTGAGAGACAGTGTGAGTGAGTGAGGAGACAGTGTGAGTGAGTGAGTGACAGTGTGAGTGAGTGAGGGACAGTGTGAGTGAGTGAGAGACAGTGTGAGTGAGTGACAGTGTGAGTGAGAGACAGTGTGAGTGAGTGAGGGACAGTGTGAGTGAGTGACAGTGTGAGTGAGTGAGAGACAGTGTGAGTGAGTGAGTGACAGTGTGAGTGAGTGAGGGACAGTGTGAGTGAGTGAGAGACAGTGTGAGTGAGAGACAGTGTGAGTGAGTGAGTGACAGTGTGAGTGAGTGAGTGACAGTGTGAGTGAGTGAGGGACAGTGTGAGTGAGTGAGTGACAGTGTGAGTGAGTGAGTGACAGTGTGAGTGAGTGAGTGACAGTGTGAGTGAGTGAGGGACAGTGTGAGTGAGTGAGAGACAGTGTGAGTGAGTGAGGGACAGTGTGAGTGAGTGACAGTGTGAGTGAGTGAGAGACAGTGTGAGTGAGTGAGAGACAGTGTGAGTGAGTGAGTGACAGTGTGAGTGAGTGACAGTGTGAGTGAGTGACAGTGTGAGTGAGTGAGTGACAGTGTGAGTGAGTGAGTGACAGTGGTGAGTGAGTGAGTGACAGTGTGAGTGAGTGAGTGACAGTGTGAGTGAGTGAGAGACAGTGTGAGTGAGTGACAGTGTGAGTGAGTGAGGGACAGTGTGAGTGAGTGACAGTGTGAGTGAGTGAGTGACAGTGTGAGTGAGTGACAGTGTGAGTGAGGACAGTGTGAGTGAGTGAGGACAGTGTGAGTGAGAGAGGGACAGTGTGAGTGAGTGAGGGACAGTGTGAGTGAGTGAGTGACAGTGTGAGTGAGTGAGAGACAGTGTGAGTGAGGTGAGTGACAGTGTGAGTGAGAGAGAGGACAGTGTGAGTGAGTGAGTGACAGTGTGAGTGAGTGAGTGACAGTGTGAGTGAGTGAGGGACAGTGTGAGTGAGTGAGAGGACAGTGTGAGTGAGTGAGAGACAGTGTGAGTGAGTGAGGGACAGTGTGAGTGAGTGACAGTGTGAGTGAGTGACAGTGTGAGTGAGTGACAGTGTGAGTGAGTGAGTGACAGTGTGAGTGAGAGACAGTGTGAGTGAGAGACAGTGTGAGTGAGTGAGTGACAGTGTGAGTGAGTGAGGGACAGTGTGAGTGAGTGACAGTGTGAGTGAGTGAGTGACAGTGTGAGTGAGTGACAGTGTGAGTGAGTGAGTGACAGTGTGAGTGAGTGAGTGACAGTGTGAGTGAGTGAGAGACAGTGTGAGTGAGTGAGGGACAGTGTGAGTGAGAGAGAGACAGTGTGAGTGAGTGAGTGACAGTGTGAGTGAGTGAGTGACAGTGTGAGTGAGTGAGTGACAGTGTGAGTGAGTGAGAGACAGTGTGAGTGAGTGAGTGACAGTGTGAGTGAGTGAGTGACAGTGTGAGTGAGTGACAGTGTGAGTGAGTGACAGTGTGAGTGAGTGAGAGACAGTGTGAGTGAGTGAGAGACAGTGTGAGTGAGAGACAGTGTGAGTGAGTGAGTGACAGTGTGAGTGAGTGACAGTGTGAGTGAGTGAGTGACAGTGTGAGTGAGTGAGTGACAGTGTGAGTGAGTGAGAGACAGTGTGAGTGAGTGAGGGACAGTGTGAGTGAGAGAGAGACAGTGTGAGTGAGTGAGTGACAGTGTGAGTGAGTGAGTGGACAGTGTGAGTGAGTGAGAGACAGTGTGAGTGAGTGAGTGACAGTGTGAGTGAGTGAGAGGACAGTGTGAGTGAGTGAGTGACAGTGTGAGTGAGTGAGTGACAGTGTGAGTGAGTGAGTGACAGTGTGAGTGAGTGAGTGACAGTGTGAGTGAGTGACACTGTGAGTGAGTGAGTGACAGTGTGAGTGAGTGACAGTGTGAGTGAGTGAGTGACAGTGTGAGTGAGTGACAGTGTGAGTGAGTGAGTGACAGTGTGAGTGAGTGAGGGACAGTGTGAGTGAGTGAGGACAGTGTGAGTGAGAGACAGTGTGAGTGAGTGAGTGACAGTGTGAGTGAGTGAGTGACAGTGTGAGTGAGTGAGTGACAGTGTGAGTGAGTGAGTGAGAGGCAGTGTGAGTGAGTGAGTGAGAGGCAGTGTGAGTGAGTGAGAGACAGTGTGAGTGAGTGAGTGACAGTGTGAGTGAGTGGACAGTGTGAGTGAGTGAGGACAGTGTGAGTGAGTGAGTGACAGTGTGAGTGAGTGAGTGAGAGGCAGTGTGAGTGAGTGAGAGACAGTGTGAGTGAGTGAGTGACAGTGTGAGTGAGTGAGTGACAGTGTGAGTGAGTGAGTGACAGTGTGAGTGAGTGAGTGGAGGCAGTGTGTGAGTGAGTGACAGTGTGAGTGAGTGACAGTGTGAGTGAGTGAGTGACAGGTGTGAGTGAGTGAGAGACAGTGTGAGTGAGTGAGAGACAGTGTGAGTGAGAGAGAGGACAGTGTGAGTGAGAGGACAGTGTGAGTGAGTGAGTGACAGTGTGAGTGAGTGAGTGACAGTGTGAGTGAGTGAGAGGACAGTGTGAGTGAGTGAGTGACAGTGTGAGTGAGTGACAGTGTGAGTGAGAGACAGTGTGAGTGAGTGAGTGACAGTGTGAGTGAGTGAGTGACAGTGTGAGTGAGTGAGTGACAGTGTGAGTGAGTGAGTGACAGTGTGAGTGAGTGAGAGACAGTGTGAGTGAGTGACAGTGTGAGTGAGTGAGTGACAGTGTGAGTGAGTGAGTGACAGTGTGAGTGAGTGAGGGACAGTGTGAGTGAGTGACAGTGTGAGTGAGTGACAGTGTGAGTGAGTGAGTGACAGTGTGAGTGAGTGAGTGACAGTGTGAGTGAGTGACCAGTGTGAGTGAGTGAGAGACAGTGTGAGTGAGTGAGGACAGTGTGAGTGAGTGAGGGACAGTGTGAGTGAGTGAGGACAGTGTGGTGAGTGTGAGTGAGGGACAGTGTGAGTGAGAGAGAGACAGTGTGAGTGAGTGAGAGACAGTGTGAGTGAGAGACCAGTGTGAGTGAGTGAGTGACAGTGTGAGTGAGTGAGTGACAGTGTGAGTGAGTGAGAGACAGTGTGAGTGAGGAGACAGTGTGAGTGAGTGAGAGACAGTGTGAGTGAGAGACAGTGTGAGTGAGTGAGTGACAGTGTGAGTGAGTGAGAGGACAGTGTGAGTGAGTGACAGTGTGAGTGAGTGAGTGACAGTGTGAGTGAGTGACAGTGTGAGTGAGTGACAGTGTGAGTGAGTGAGTGACAGTGTGAGTGAGAGACAGTGTGAGTGAGTGAGGGACAGTGTGAGTGAGAGAGAGACAGTGTGAGTGAGTGAGAGACAGTGTGAGTGAGAGACAGTGTGAGTGAGTGAGTGACAGTGTGAGTGAGTGAGTGACAGTGTGAGTGAGAGAGAGACAGTGTGAGTGAGTGAGAGACAGTGTGAGTGAGTGAGTGACAGTGTGAGTGAGTGACAGTGTGAGTGAGTGAGGGACAGTGTGAGTGAGTGACAGTGTGAGTGAGAGACAGTGTGAGTGAGTGAGTGACAGTGTGAGTGAGTGAGAGACAGTGTGAGTGAGTGACAGTGTGAGTGAGTGAGTGACAGTGTGAGTGAGAGACAGTGTGAGTGAGTGAGGGACAGTGTGAGTGAGAGAGAGACAGTGTGAGTGAGTGAGAGACAGTGTGAGTGAGAGACAGTGTGAGTGAGTGAGTGACAGTGTGAGTGAGTGAGTGACAGTGTGAGTGAGTGAGAGGACAGTGTGAGTGAGAGACAGTGTGAGTGAGTGAGAGACAGTGTGAGTGAGAGGACAGTGTGAGTGAGTGAGTGACAGTGTGAGTGAGTGAGTGACAGTGTGAGTGAGTGAGAGACAGTGTGAGTGAGTGAGAGACAGTGTGAGTGAGTGACAGTGTGAGTGAGAGACAGTGTGAGTGAGTGAGTGACAGTGTGAGTGAGTGAGTGACAGTGTGAGTGAGTGAGTGACAGTGTGAGTGAGTGAGTGACAGTGTGAGTGAGTGAGAGACAGTGTGAGTGAGTGAGACAGTGTGAGTGATGAGTGACAGTGTGAGTGAGAGACAGTGTGAGTGAGTGAGGGACAGTGTGAGTGAGTGAGAGACAGTGTGAGTGAGTGACAGTGTGAGTGAGTGACAGTGTGAGTGAGTGAGAGACAGTGTGAGTGAGAGGACAGTGTGAGTGAGTGAGTGACAGTGTGAGTGAGTGAGTGACAGTGTGAGTGAGAGACAGTGTGAGTGAGTGAGAGACAGTGTGAGTGAGAGACAGTGTGAGTGAGTGAGAGGACAGTGTGAGTGAGAGACAGTGTGAGTGAGTGAGAGACAGTGTGAGTGAGAGACAGTGTGAGTGAGTGAGTGACAGTGTGAGTGAGTGAGTGACAGTGTGAGTGAGTGAGAGACAGTGTGAGTGAGTGAGAGACAGTGTGAGTGAGTGAGGGACAGGTGTGAGTGAGTGACAGTGTGAGTGAGTGAGAGACAGTGTGAGTGAGTGAGAGACAGTGTGAGTGAGTGAGTGACAGTGTGAGTGAGTGAGAGACAGTGTGAGTGAGTGAGGACAGTGTGAGTGAGTGAGGACAGTGTGAGTGAGTGAGGTGACAGTGTGAGTGAGTGAGAGACAGTGTGAGTGAGTGAGTGACAGTGTGAGTGAGTGAGGGACAGTGTGAGTGAGTGAGTGACAGTGAGTGAGTGAGTGACAGTGTGAGTGAGTGAGTGACAGTGTGAGTGAGTGAGTGACAGTGTGAGTGAGTGAGGACAGTGTGAGTGAGTGAGTGACAGTGTGAGTGAGTGACAGTGTGAGTGAGTGAGGGACAGTGTGAGTGAGTGAGGACAGTGTGAGTGAGTGAGTGACAGTGTGAGTGAGTGAGAGACAGTGTGAGTGAGTGAGTGACAGTGTGAGTGAGTGAGTGACAGTGTGAGTGAGTGAGTGACAGTGTGAGTGAGTGACAGTGTGAGTGAGTGAGAGACAGTGTGAGTGAGTGAGAGACAGTGTGAGTGAGTGAGAGACAGTGTGAGTGAGTGAGTGACAGTGTGAGTGAGTGAGTGACAGTGTGAGTGAGTGAGTGACAGTGTGAGTGAGTGAGTGACAGTGTGAGTGAGTGAGAGACAGTGTGAGTGAGTGAGGACAGTGTGAGTGAGTGAGGACAGTGTGAGTGAGTGAGTGACAGTGTGAGTGAGTGAGAGACAGTGTGAGTGAGTGAGAGACAGTGTGAGTGAGTGAGAGACAGTGTGAGTGAGTGAGAGACAGTGTGAGTGAGTGAGTGACAGTGTGAGTGAGTGAGTGACAGTGTGAGTCAGTGAGTGACAGTGTGAGTGAGTGACAGTGTGAGTGAGTGAGAGACAGTGTGAGTGAGTGAGTGACAGTGTGAGTGAGTGAGAGACAGTGTGAGTGAGTGAGAGACAGTGTGAGTGAGTGACAGTGTGAGTGAGTGACAGTGTGAGTGAGTGAGTGACAGTGTGAGTGAGTGAGAGACAGTGTGAGTGAGTGAGTGACAGTGTGAGTGAGTGAGAGACAGTGTGAGTGAGTGAGAGACAGTGTGAGTGAGTGAGAGACAGTGTGAGTGAGAGACAGTGTGAGTGAGTGACAGTGTGAGTGAGTGAGTGACAGTGTGAGTGAGTGAGGGACAGTGTGAGTGAGTGAGTGACAGTGTGAGTGAGTGAGTGACAGTGTGAGTGAGTGAGAGACAGTGTGAGTGAGTGACAGTGTGAGTGAGTGAGTGACAGTGTGAGTGAGTGAGAGACAGTGTGAGTGAGTGACAGTGTGAGTGAGTGAGTGACAGTGTGAGTGAGTGAGAGACAGTGTGAGTGAGTGACAGTGTGAGTGAGTGAGAGACAGTGTGAGTGAGTGAGAGACAGTGTGAGTGAGTGACAGTGTGAGTGAGTGAGAGACAGTGTGAGTGAGGGACAGTGTGAGTGAGTGAGTGACAGTGTGAGTGAGTGAGGGACAGTGTGAGTGAGTGAGTGACAGTGTGAGTGAGTGAGTGACAGTGTGAGTGAGTGAGAGACAGTGTGAGTGAGTGAGGGACAGTGTGAGTGAGTGAGAGACAGTGTGAGTGAGTGAGAGACAGTGTGAGTGAGTGAGTGACAGTGTGAGTGAGTGAGAGACAGTGTGAGTGAGTGACAGTGTGAGTGAGTGAGAGACAGTGTGAGTGAGAGACAGTGTGAGTGAGTGAGTGACAGTGTGAGTGAGTGAGTGACAGTGTGAGTGAGAGACAGTGTGAGTGAGTGACAGTGTGAGTGAGTGAGGGACAGTGTGAGTGAGTGAGTGACAGTGTGAGTGAGTGAGAGACAGTGTGAGTGAGTGAGGGACAGTGTGAGTGAGTGAGAGACAGTGTGAGTGAGAGACAGTGTGAGTGAGTGAGTGACAGTGTGAGTGAGTGAGTGACAGTGTGAGTGAGTGAGTGACAGTGTGAGTGAGTGAGAGACAGTGTGAGTGAGTGAGAGACAGTGTGAGTGAGTGAGTGACAGTGTGAGTGAGAGACAGTGTGAGTGAGTGAGTGACAGTGTGAGTGAGTGAGGGACAGTGTGAGTGAGTGAGAGACAGTGTGAGTGAGTGAGTGACAGTGTGAGTGAGAGACAGTGTGAGTGAGTGAGTGACAGTGTGAGTGACTGAGTGACAGTGTGAGTGAGTGAGTGACAGTGTGAGTGAGTGAGAGACAGTGTGAGTGAGTGAGAGACAGTGTGAGTGAGTGACAGTGTGAGTGAGTGAGAGACAGTGTGAGTGAGTGAGAGACAGTGTGAGTGAGTGACAGTGTGAGTGAGTGAGTGACAGTGTGAGTGAGTGACAGTGTGAGTGAGTGAGAGACAGTGTGAGTGAGTGAGGGACAGTGTGAGTGAGTGAGAGACAGTGTGAGTGAGAGAGTGACAGTGTGAGTGAGTGACAGTGTGAGTGAGAGACAGTGTGAGTGAGAGACAGTGTGAGTGAGTGACAGTGTGAGTGAGTGAGAGACAGTGTGAGTGAGTGAGGGACAGTGTGAGTGAGTGAGTGACAGTGTGAGTGAGTGAGTGACAGTGTGAGTGAGTGACAGTGTGAGTGAGTGACAGTGTGAGTGAGTGAGAGACAGTGTGAGTGAGAGACAGTGTGAGTGAGTGAGGGACAGTGTGAGTGAGTGAGAGACAGTGTGAGTGAGAGACAGTGTGAGTGAGTGAGAGACAGTGTGAGTGAGTGACAGTGTGAGTGAGTGACAGTGTGAGTGAGTGACAGTGTGAGTGAGTGAGTGACAGTGTGAGTGAGTGAGGGACAGTGTGAGTGAGTGAGGGACAGTGTGAGTGAGTGAGGGACAGTGTGAGTGAGTGAGAGACAGTGTGAGTGAGTGAGGGACAGTGTGAGTGAGTGAGGGACAGTGTGAGTGAGTGAGAGACAGTGTGAGTGAGAGAGAGACAGTGTGAGTGAGTGAGTGACAGTGTGAGTGAGTGAGAGACAGTGTGAGTGAGTGAGAGACAGTGTGAGTGAGTGAGAGACAGTGTGAGTGAGTGACAGTGTGAGTGAGTGAGAGACAGTGTGAGTGAGTGAGTGACAGTGTGAGTGAGTGAGAGACAGTGTGAGTGAGTGAGAGACAGTGTGAGTGAGTGAGAGACAGTGTGAGTGAGTGAGAGACAGTGTGAGTGAGTGACAGTGTGAGTGAGTGAGAGACAGTGTGAGTGAGAGACAGTGTGAGTGAGTGAGAGACAGTGTGAGTGAGTGACAGTGTGAGTGAGTGACAGTGTGAGTGAGTGACAGTGTGAGTGAGTGACAGTGTGAGTGAGTGAGTGACAGTGTGAGTGAGTGAGTGACAGTGTGAGTGAGTGACAGTGTGAGTGAGTGAGAGACAGTGTGAGTGAGTGAGTGACAGTGTGAGTGAGTGAGAGACAGTGTGAGTGAGTGAGAGACAGTGTGAGTGAGTGAGAGACAGTGTGAGTGAGTGACAGTGTGAGTGAGTGAGGGACAGTGTGAGTGAGTGAGAGACAGTGTGAGTGAGTGAGTGACAGTGTGAGTGAGTGAGAGACAGTGTGAGTGAGTGAGAGACAGTGTGAGTGAGAGACAGTGTGAGTGAGTGAGAGACAGTGTGAGTGAGTGACAGTGTGAGTGAGTGACAGTGTGAGTGAGTGACAGTGTGAGTGAGTGAGTGACAGTGTGAGTGAGTGAGGGACAGTGTGAGTGAGTGAGGGACAGTGTGAGTGAGTGAGGGACAGTGTGAGTGAGTGAGAGACAGTGTGAGTGAGTGAGGGACAGTGTGAGTGAGTGAGGGACAGTGTGAGTGAGTGAGAGACAGTGTGAGTGAGAGAGAGACAGTGTGAGTGAGTGAGTGACAGTGTGAGTGAGAGACAGTGTGAGTGTGTGAGAGACAGTGTGAGTGAGTGAGAGACAGTGTGAGTGAGTGAGAGACAGTGTGAGTGAGTGACAGTGTGAGTGAGTGAGAGACAGTGTGAGTGAGTGACAGTGTGAGTGAGTGAGTGACAGTGTGAGTGAGTGACAGTGTGAGTGAGTGAGGGACAGTGTGAGTGAGTGAGTGACAGTGTGAGTGAGTGAGTGACAGTGTGAGTGAGTGACAGTGTGAGTGAGTGACAGTGTGAGTGAGTGAGTGACAGTGTGAGTGAGTGAGGGACAGTGTGAGTGAGTGAGTGACAGTGTGAGTGAGTGAGTGACAGTGTGAGTGAGTGACAGTGTGAGTGAGTGACAGTGTGAGTGAGTGAGTGACAGTGTGAGTGAGTGAGGGACAGTGTGAGTGAGTGAGTGACAGTGTGAGTGAGAGACAGTGTGAGTGAGTGAGGGACAGTGTGAGTGAGTGAGTGACAGTGTGAGTGAGTGAGTGACAGTGTGAGTGAGTGACAGTGTGAGTGAGTGAGTGACAGTGTGAGTGAGTGACAGTGTGAGTGAGTGAGAGACAGTGTGAGTGAGTGAGGGACAGTGTGAGTGAGTGAGTGACAGTGTGAGTGAGTGAGTGACAGTGTGAGTGAGTGACAGTGTGAGTGAGTGACAGTGTGAGTGAGTGAGTGACAGTGTGAGTGAGTGAGGGACAGTGTGAGTGAGTGAGTGACAGTGTGAGTGAGAGACAGTGTGAGTGAGTGAGGGACAGTGTGAGTGAGTGAGTGACAGTGTGAGTGAGTGAGTGACAGTGTGAGTGAGTGACAGTGTGTGAGTGAGTGACAGTGTGAGTGAGTGACAGTGTGAGTGAGTGACAGTGTGAGTGAGTGAGTGACAGTGTGAGTGAGTGAGGGACAGTGTGAGTGAGTGAGTGACAGTGTGAGTGAGAGACAGTGTGAGTGAGTGAGGGACAGTGTGAGTGAGTGAGTGACAGTGTGAGTGAGTGAGTGACAGTGTGAGCGAGTGACAGTGTGAGTGAGTGAGTGACAGTGTGAGTGAGTGACAGTGTGAGTGAGTGAGAGGCAGTGTGAGTGAGTGAGTGACAGTGTGAGTGAGTGAGAGGCAGTGTGAGTGAGTGACAGTGTGAGTGAGTGAGTGACAGTGTGAGTGAGTGACAGTGTGAGTGAGTGAGAGGCAGTGTGAGTGAGTGAGTGACAGTGTGAGTGAGTGAGAGGCAGTGTGAGTGAGTGACAGTGTGAGTGAGCGACAGTGTGAGTGAGTGAGAGGCAGTGTGAGTGAGTGACAGTGTGAGTGAGTGAGTGACAGTGTGAGTGAGTGACAGTGTGAGTGAGTGAGAGGCAGTGTGAGTGAGTGAGTGACAGTGTGAGTGAGTGAGAGGCAGTGTGAGTGAGTGACAGTGTGAGTGAGTGAGTGACAGTGTGAGTGAGTGACAGTGTGAGTGAGTGAGAGGCAGTGTGAGTGAGTGAGTGACAGTGTGAGTGAGTGAGTGACAGTGTGAGTGAGTGAGTGACAGTGTGAGTGAGTGAGTGACAGTGTGAGTGAGTGAGTGACAGTGTGAGAGAGAGACAGTGTGAGTGAGTGAGTGACAGTGTGAGTGAGTGAGAGGCAGTGTGAGTGAGTGAGTGACAGTGTGAGTGAGTGAGAGGCAGTGTGAGTGAGTGAGAGACAGTGTGAGTGAGTGAGTGACAGTGTGAGTGAGTGAGTGACAGTGTGAGTGAGTGAGAGACAGTGTGAGTGAGTGAGAGACAGTGTGAGTGAGTGAGTGACAGTGTGAGTGAGTGAGGGACAGTGTGAGTGAGTGAGGGACAGTGTGAGTGAGTGAGGGACAGTGTGAGTGAGTGAGTGACAGTGTGAGTGAGTGAGTGACAGTGTGAGTGAGTGACAGTGTGAGTGAGTGAGTGACGGTGTGAGTGAGTGAGTAACAGTGTGAGTGAGTGAGTGA
>NW_027309580.1:0-26000 GCF_047496885.1 Scyliorhinus torazame | reverse complement strand
ACCGAGGGGAGGAGTCCCGGAGTTTGGAGACTGAGGGAGGGAGTCCCAGAGTTTGGAGACTGAGGGAGGGAGTCCCGGAGTTTGGAGACTGAGGGAGGGAGTCCCAGAGTTTGGAGACTGAGGGAGGGAGTCGCGGAGTTTGGAGACTGAGGGAGGGAGCCCCGGAGTTTGGAGACTGAGGGAGGGAGTCCCGGAGTTTGGAGACTGAGGGAGGGAGTGTCGGAGTTTGGAGACTGAGGGAGGGAGTGTTGGAGTTTGGAGTCTGAGGGAGGGAGTGTTGGAGTTTGGAGACTGAGGGAGGGAGTGCCGGAGTTTGGAGACTGAGGGAGGGAGTCCCGGAGTTTGGAGACTGAGGGAGGGGAGTCGCGGAGTTTGGAGACTGAGGGAGGGAGTCCCGGAGTTTGGAGACTGAGGGAGGGAGTCGCGGAGTTTGGAGACTGAGGGAGGGAGTCCCGGAGTTTGGAGACTGAGGGAGGGAGTCCCGGAGTTTGGAGACTGAGGGAGGGAGTCCCGGAGTTTGGAGACTGAGGGAGGGAGTGTTGGAGTTTGGAGACTGAGGGAGGGAGTCGCGAAGTTTGGAGACTGAGGGAGGGAGTCCCGGAGTTTGGGGACTGAGGGAGGGAGTCCCGGAGTTTGGGGACTGAGGGAGGGAGTGTTGGAGTTTGGAGACTGAGGGAGGGAGTGTTGGAGTTTGGAGACTGAGGGAGGGAGTGTTGGAGTTTGGAGACTGAGGGAGGGAGTCGCGGAGTTTGGAGACTGAGGGAGGGAGTCCCGGAGTTTGGGGACTGAGGGAGGGAGTCCCGGAGTTTGGGGACTGAGGGAGGGAGTGTTGGAGTTTGGAGACTGAGGGAGGGAGTGTTGGAGTTTGGAGACTGAGGGAGGGAGTGTTGGAGTTTGGAGACTGAGGGAGGGAGTCGCGGAGTTTGGAGACTGAGGGAGGGTCGGAGTTTGGAGACAGAGGGAGGGAGTACCGGAGTTTGGTGACTGAGGGAGGGAGTCCCGGAGTTTGGAGACTGAGGGAGGGAGTCCCGGAGTTTGGAGACTGAGGGAGGGAGTCCCGGAGTTTGGAGACTGAGGGAGGGA
The DNA here is from genome assembly GCF_047496885.1 of Scyliorhinus torazame. Lineage (NCBI taxonomy): Eukaryota > Metazoa > Chordata > Chondrichthyes > Carcharhiniformes > Scyliorhinidae > Scyliorhinus > Scyliorhinus torazame. Next base: position 24,917 of record NW_027309580.1, on the reverse strand, counting down.
GTCCCGGAGTTTGGAGACTGAGGGAGGGAGTCGAGGAGTTTGGAGACTGAGGGAGGGAGTCGAGGAGTTTGGAGACTGAGGGAGGGAGTCCCGGAGTTTGGAGACTGAGGGAGGGAGTCGCGGAGTTTGGAGACTGAGGGAGGGAGTGTTGGAGTTTGGAGACTGAGGGAGGGAGTCCCGGAGTTTGGAGACTGAGGGAGGGAGTGTCGGAGTTTGGAGACTGAGGGAGGGAGTGTCAGAGTTTGGAGACTGAGGGAGGGAGTCCCGGAGTTTGGAGACTGAGGGAGGGAGTGTTGGAGTTTGGAGACTGAGGGATGGAGTCGCGGAGTTTGGAGACTGAGGGAGGGAGTCCCGGAGTTTGGAGACTGAGGGAGGGAGTCCCGGAGTTTGGAGACTGAGGGAGGGAGTCCCGGAGTTTGGAGACTGAGGGAGGGAGCCGCGGAGTTTGGAGACTGAGGGAGGGAGTCGCGGAGTTTGGAGACTGAGGGAGGGAGTCCGGAGTTTGGAGACTGAGGGAGGGAGTCCCGGAGTTTGGAGACTGAGGGAGGGAGTGTCGGAGTTTGGAGACTGAGGGAGGGAGTCCCGGAGTTTGGAGACTGAGGGAGGGAGTCCCGGAGTTTGGAGACTGAGGGAGGGAGTCCCGGAGTTTGGAGACTGAGGGAGTGAGTCCCGGAGTTTGGGGACTGAGGGAGGGAGTCCCGGAGTTGGGAGACTGAGGGAGGGAGTCCCGGAGTTTGGGGACTGAGGGAGGGAGTCCCGGAGTTTGGAGACTGAGGGAGGGAGTCCCGGAGTTTGGAGACTGAGGGAGGGAGTCCCGGAGTTTGGAGACTGAGGGAGGGAGTCCCGGAGTTTGGAGACTGAGGGAGGGAGTGTTGGAGTTTGGAGACTGAGGGAGGGAGTCCCGGAGTTTGGGGACTGAGGGAGGGAGTCCCGGAGTTTGGAGACTGAGGGAGGGAGTCCCGGAGTTTGGAGACTGAGGGAGGGAGTCCCGGAGTTTGGAGACTGAGGGAGGGAGTGTTGGAGTTTGGAGACTGAGGGAGGGAGTCGCGGAGTTTGGAGACTGAGGGAGGGAGTCCCGGAGTTTGGAGACTGAGGGAGGGAGGGAGTTCGGGGACTGAGGGAGGGAGGGAGTTCGGGGACTGAGGGAGGGAGTGTTGGAGTTTGGAGACTGAGGGAGGGAGTGGCGGAGTTTGGAGACTGAGGGAGGGAGTCCCGGAGTTTGGAGACTGAGGGAGGGAGTCGCGGAGTTTGGAGACTGAGGGAGGGAGTCCCGGAGTTTGGAGACTGAGGGAGGGAGGGAGTTCGGGGACTGAGGGAGGGAGGGAGTTCGGGGACTGAGGGAGGGAGTGTTGGAGTTTGGAGACTGAGGGAGGGAGTGGCGGAGTTTGGAGACGGAGGGAGGGAGGGAGTTCGGGGACTGAGGGAGGGAGTCCCGGAGTTTGGAGACTGAGGGAGGGAGTCCCGGAGTTTGGAGACTGAGGGAGGGAGTGTTGGAGTTTGGAGACTGAGGGAGGGAGTGTTGGAGTTTGGAGACTGAGGGAGGGAGTCCCGGAGTTCGGAGGCTGAGGCAGGGAGTCCCGGAGTTTGGAGACTGAGGGAGGGAGTCCCGGAGTTTGGAGACTGAGGGAGGGAGTCCCGGAGTTTGGAGACTGAGGGAGGGAGTCGCGGAGTTTGGAGACTGAGGGAGAGAGTGTTGGAGTTTGGAGAGTGAGGGAGGGAGGGAGTTCGGGGACTGAGGGAGGGAGTGTTGGAGTTTGGAGACTGAGGGAGGGAGTGGCGGAGTTTGGAGACGGAGGGAGGGGGGGAGTTCGGGGACTGAGGGAGGGAATGGCGGAGTTTGGAGACTGAGGGAGGGAGGGAGTTCGGGGACTGAGGGAGGGAGTCCTGGAGTTTGGAGACTGAGGGAGGGAGTCCCGGAGTTTGGGGACTGAGGGAGGGAGTGCTGGAGTTTGGAGACTGAGGGAGGGAGTGTTGGAGTTTGGAGACTGAGGGAGGGAATGTTGGAGTTAGGAGACGGAGGGAGGGAGTCCCGGAGTTTGGAGACTGAGGGAGGGAGTGTTGGAGTTTGGAGACTGAGGGAGGGAGTCCCGGAGTTTGGAGACTGAGGGAGGGAGTCCCGGAGTTTGGAGACTGAGGGAGGGAGTCGCGGAGTTTGGAGACTGAGGGAGGGAGTCGCGGAGTTTGGAGACTGAGGGAGGGAGTGTTGGAGTTTGGAGACTGAGGGAGGGAGTCCCGGAGTTTGGAGACTGAGGGAGGGAGTGTTGGAGTTTGGAGACTGAGGAAGGGGGTCCCGGAGTTTGGAGACTGAGGGAGGGAGTCCCGGAGTTTGGAGACTGAGGGAGGGAGTCCCAGAGTTTGGAGACTGAGGGAGGGAGTCGCGGAGTTTGGAGACTGAGGAAGGGGGTCCCGGAGTTTGGAGACTGAGGGAGGGAGTCCCGGAGTTTGGAGACTGAGGGAGGGAGTGTTGGAGTTTGGAGACTGAGGGAGGGAGTCCCGGAGTTTGGAGACTGAGGGAGGGAGTCCCGGAGTTTGGAGACTGAGGGAGGGAGTCCCGGAGTTTGGGGTCTGAGGGAGGGAGTGTTGGAGTTTGGAGACTGAGGGAGGGAGTCCCGGAGTTTGGAGACTGAGGGAGGGAGTCCCGGAGTTTGGAGACTGAGGGAGGGAGTGTTGGAGTTTGGAGACTGAGGGAGGGAGTCCCGGAGTTTGGAGACTGAGGGAGGGAATGGCGGAGTTTGGAGACCGAGGGGAGGAGTCCCGGAGTTTGGAAACTGAGGGAGGGAGTGTCGGAGTTTGGAGACTGAGGGAAGGAGTCACGGAGTTTGGAGACTGAGGGAGGGAGTGTCGGAGTTTGGAGACTGAGGGAGGGAGTCCCGGAGTTTGGACACCGAGGGGAGGAGTCCCGGAGTTTGGAGACTGAGGGAGGGAGTCCCGGAGTTTGGAGACTGAGGGAGGGAGTCCCGGAGTTTGGAGACTGAGGGAGGGAGTCCCGGAGTTTGGGGACTGAGGGAGGGAGTGCTGGAGTTTGGAGACTGAGGGAGGGAGTGTTGGAGTTTGGAGACTGAGGGAGGGAATGTTGGAGTTAGGAGACGGAGGGAGGGAGTCCCGGAGTTTGGAGACTGAGGGAGGGAGTGTTGGAGTTTGGAGACTGAGGGAGGGAGTCCCGGAGTTTGGAGACTGAGGGAGGGAGTCGCGGAGTTTGGAGACTGAGGGAGGGAGTCGCGGAGTTTGGAGACTGAGGAAGGGAGTCCCAGAGTTTGGAGACTGAGGGAGGGAGTCGCGGAGTTTGGAGACTGAGGAAGGGGGTCCCGGAGTTTGGAGACTGAGGGAGGGAGTCCCGGAGTTTGGAGACTGAGGGTGGGAGTGTTGGAGTTTGGAGACTGAGGGAGGGAGTCCCGGAGTTTGGAGACTGAGGGAGGGAGTCCCGGAGTTTGGAGACTGAGGGAGGGAGTCCCGGAGTTTGGGGTCTGAGGGAGGGAGTGTTGGAGTTTGGAGACTGAGGGAGGGAGTCCCGGAGTTTGGAGACTGAGGGAGGGAGTCCCGGAGTTTGGAGACTGAGGGAGGGAGTGTTGGAGTTTGGAGACTGAGGGAGGGAGTCCCGGAGTTTGGAGACTGAGGGAGGGAATGGCGGAGTTTGGAGACCGAGGGGAGGAGTCCCGGAGTTTGGAAACTGAGGGAGGGAGTGTCGGAGTTTGGAGACTGAGGGAAGGAGTCACGGAGTTTGGAGACTGAGGGAGGGAGTGTCGGAGTTTGGAGACTGAGGGAGGGAGTCCCGGAGTTTGGACACCGAGGGGAGGAGTCCCGGAGTTTGGAGACTGAGGGAGGGAGTCCCGGAGTTTGGAGACTGAGGGAGGGAGTCCCGGAGTTTGGAGACCGAGGGGAGGAGTCCCGGAGTTTGGAGACTGAGGGAGGGAGTCGCGGAGTTTGGAGACTGAGGGAGGGAGTCCCGGAGTTTGGAGACTGAGGGAGGGAGTCCCGGAATTTGGAGACTGAGGGAGGGAGTCGCGGAGTTTGGAGACTGAGGGAGGGAGTCCCGGAGTTTGGAGACTGAGGGAGGGAGTGTTGGAGTTTGGAGACTGAGGGAGGGAGTCCCGGAGTTTGGGGACTGAGGGAGGGAGCCGCGGAGTTTGGAGACTGAGGGAGGGAGTCCCGGAGTTTGGGGACCGAGGGAGGGAGTCGCGGAGTTTGGAGACTGAGGGAGGGAGTCCCGGAGTTTGGAGACTGAGGGAGGGAGTCCCGGAGTTTGGAGACTGAGGGAGGGAGTCCCGGAGTTTGGAGACTGAGGGAGGGAGTGTTGGAGTTTGGAGACTGAGGGAGGGAGTCGCGGAGTTTGGAGACTGAGGGAGGGAGTCCCGGAGTTTGGAGACTGAGGGAGGGAGTCCCGGAGTTTGGAGACTGAGGGAGGGAGTGTTGGAGTTTGGAGACTGAGGGAGGGAGTGTTGGAGTTTGGAGACTGAGGGAGGGAGTCCCGGAGTTCGGAGGCTGAGGCAGGGAGTCCCGGAGTTTGGAGACTGAGGGAGGGAGTCCCGGAGTTTGGAGACTGAGGGAGGGAGTCCCGGAGTTTGGAGACTGAGGGAGGGAGTCGCGGAGTTTGGAGACTGAGGGAGAGAGTGTTGGAGTTTGGAGAGTGAGGGAGGGAGGGAGTTCGGGGACTGAGGGAGGGAGTGTTGGAGTTTGGAGACTGAGGGAGGGAGTGGCGGAGTTTGGAGACGGAGGGAGGGGGGGAGTTCGGGGACTGAGGGAGGGAATGGCGGAGTTTGGAGACTGAGGGAGGGAGGGAGTTCGGGGACTGAGGGAGGGAGTCCTGGAGTTTGGAGACTGAGGGAGGGAGTCCCGGAGTTTGGGGACTGAGGGAGGGAGTGCTGGAGTTTGGAGACTGAGGGAGGGAGTGTTGGAGTTTGGAGACTGAGGGAGGGAATGTTGGAGTTAGGAGACGGAGGGAGGGAGTCCCGGAGTTTGGAGACTGAGGGAGGGAGTGTTGGAGTTTGGAGACTGAGGGAGGGAGTCCCGGAGTTTGGAGACTGAGGGAGGGAGTCGCGGAGTTTGGAGACTGAGGGAGGGAGTCGCGGAGTTTGGAGACTGAGGAAGGGGGTCCCGGAGTTTGGAGACTGAGGGAGGGAGTCCCGGAGTTTGGAGACTGAGGGAGGGAGTCCCAGAGTTTGGAGACTGAGGGAGGGAGTCACGGAGTTTGGAGACTGAGGGAGGGAGTGTTGGAGTTTGGAGACTGAGGGAGGGAGTCCCGGAGTTTGGAGACTGAGGGAGGGAGTGTTGGAGTTTGGAGACTGAGGGAGGGAGTCCCGGAGTTTGGAGACTGAGGGAGGGAGTCCCGGAGTTTGGAGACTGAGGGAGGGAGTCCCGGAGTTTGGGGTCTGAGGGAGGGAGTGTTGGAGTTTGGAGACTGAGGGAGGGAGTCCCGGAGTTTGGAGACTGAGGGAGGGAGTCCCGGAGTTTGGAGACTGAGGGAGGGAGTGTTGGAGTTTGGAGACTGAGGGAGGGAGTCCCGGAGTTTGGAGACTGAGGGAGGGAGTGTTGGAGTTTGGAGACTGAGGGAGGGAGACCCGGAGTTTGGAGACTGAGGGAGGGAGTCCCGGAGTTTGGAGACTGAGGGAGGGAGTCCCGGAGTTTGGGGTCTGAGGGAGGGAGTGTTGGAGTTTGGAGACTGAGGGAGGGAGTGTCGGAGTTTGGAGACTGAGGGAGGGAGTCCCGGAGTTTGGAGACTGAGGGGAGGAGTCCCGGAGTTTGGAGACTGAGGGAGGGAGTCCCGGAGTTTGGAGACTGAGGGAGGGAGTGTTGGAGTTTGGAGACTGAGGGAGGGAGTCCCGGAGTTTGGAGACTGAGGGAGGGAGTCCCGGAGTTTGGAGACTGAGGGAGGGAATGGCGGAGTTTGGAGACCGAGGGGAGGAGTCCCGGAGATTGGAAACTGAGGGAGGGAGTGTCGGAGTTTGGAGACTGAGGGAGGGAGTCGCGGGGTTTGGAGACTGAGGGAAGGAGTCACGGAGTTTGGAGACTGAGGGAGGGAGTGTCGGAGTTTGGAGACTGAGGGAGGGAGTCCCGGAGTTTGGACACCGAGGGGAGGAGTCCCGGAGTTTGGAGACTGAGGGAGGGAGTGTTGGAGTTTGGAGACTGAGGGAGGGAGTCGCGGAGTTTGGAGACTGAGGGAGGGAGTCCCGGAGTTTGGAGACTGAGGGAGGGAGTCCCGGAGTTTGGAGACTGAGGGAGGGAGTCGCGGAGTTTGGAGACTGAGGGAGGGAGTCGCGGAGTTTGGAGACTGAGGGAGGGAGTGTTGGAGTTTGGAGACTGAGGGAGGGAGTCCCGGAGTTTGGAGACTGAGGGAGGGAGTGTTGGAGTTTGGAGACTGAGGAAGGGGGTACCGGAGTTTGGAGACTGAGGGAGGGAGTCCCGGAGTTTGGAGACTGAGGGAGGGAGTCCCAGAGTTTGGAGACTGAGGGAGGGAGTCGCGGAGTTTGGAGACTGAGGAAGGGGGTCCCGGAGTTTGGAGACTGAGGGAGGGAGTCCCGGAGTTTGGAGACTGAGGGAGGGAGTGTTGGAGTTTGGAGACTGAGGGAGGGAGTCCCGGAGTTTGGAGACTGAGGGAGGGAGTCCCGGAGTTTGGAGACTGAGGGAGGGAGTCCCGGAGTTTGGGGTCTGAGGGAGGGAGTGTTGGAGTTTGGAGACTGAGGGAGGGAGTCCCGGAGTTTGGAGACTGAGGGAGGGAGTCCCGGAGTTTGGAGACTGAGGGAGGGAGTGTTGGAGTTTGGAGACTGAGGGAGGGAGTCCCGGAGTTTGGAGACTGAGGGAGGGAATGGCGGAGTTTGGAGACCGAGGGGAGGAGTCCCGGAGTTTGGAAACTGAGGGAGGGAGTGTCGGAGTTTGGAGACTGAGGGAAGGAGTCACGGAGTTTGGAGACTGAGGGAGGGAGTGTCGGAGTTTGGAGACTGAGGGAGGGAGTCCCGGAGTTTGGACACCGAGGGGAGGAGTCCCGGAGTTTGGAGACTGAGGGAGGGAGTCCCGGAGTTTGGAGACTGAGGGAGGGAGTCCCGGAGTTTGGAGACTGAGGGAGGGAGTCCCGGAGTTTGGGGACTGAGGGAGGGAGTGCTGGAGTTTGGAGACTGAGGGAGGGAGTGTTGGAGTTTGGAGACTGAGGGAGGGAATGTTGGAGTTAGGAGACGGAGGGAGGGAGTCCCGGAGTTTGGAGACTGAGGGAGGGAGTGTTGGAGTTTGGAGACTGAGGGAGGGAGTCCCGGAGTTTGGAGACTGAGGGAGGGAGTCGCGGAGTTTGGAGACTGAGGGAGGGAGTCGCGGAGTTTGGAGACTGAGGAAGGGAGTCCCAGAGTTTGGAGACTGAGGGAGGGAGTCGCGGAGTTTGGAGACTGAGGAAGGGGGTCCCGGAGTTTGGAGACTGAGGGAGGGAGTCCCGGAGTTTGGAGACTGAGGGAGGGAGTGTTGGAGTTTGGAGACTGAGGGAGGGAGTCCCGGAGTTTGGAGACTGAGGGAGGGAGTCCCAGAGTTTGGAGACTGAGGGAGGGAGTCCCGGAGTTTGGGGTCTGAGGGAGGGAGTGTTGGAGTTTGGAGACTGAGGGAGGGAGTCCCGGAGTTTGGAGACTGAGGGAGGGAGTCCCGGAGTTTGGAGACTGAGGGAGGGAGTGTTGGAGTTTGGAGACTGAGGGAGGGAGTCCCGGAGTTTGGAGACTGAGGGAGGGAATGGCGGAGTTTGGAGACCGAGGGGAGGAGTCCCGGAGTTTGGAAACTGAGGGAGGGAGTGTCGGAGTTTGGAGACTGAGGGAAGGAGTCACGGAGTTTGGAGACTGAGGGAGGGAGTGTCGGAGTTTGGAGACTGAGGGAGGGAGTCCCGGAGTTTGGACACCGAGGGGAGGAGTCCCGGAGTTTGGAGACTGAGGGAGGGAGTCCCGGAGTTTGGAGACTGAGGGAGGGAGTCCCGGAGTTTGGAGACCGAGGGGAGGAGTCCCGGAGTTTGGAGACTGAGGGAGGGAGTCGCGGAGTTTGGAGACTGAGGGAGGGAGTCCCGGAGTTTGGAGACTGAGGGAGGGAGTCCCGGAATTTGGAGACTGAGGGAGGGAGTCGCGGAGTTTGGAGACTGAGGGAGGGAGTCCCGGAGTTTGGAGACTGAGGGAGGGAGTGTTGGAGTTTGGAGACTGAGGGAGGGAGTCCCGGAGTTTGGGGACTGAGGGAGGGAGCCGCGGAGTTTGGAGACTGAGGGAGGGAGTCCCGGAGTTTGGGGACCGAGGGAGGGAGTCGCGGAGTTTGGAGACTGAGGGAGGGAGTCCCGGAGTTTGGAGACTGAGGGAGGGAGTCCCGGAGTTTGGAGACTGAGGGAGGGAGTCCCGGAGTTTGGAGACTGAGGGAGGGAGTGTTGGAGTTTGGAGACTGAGGGAGGGAGTCGCGGAGTTTGGAGACTGAGGGAGGGAGTCCCGGAGTTTGGAGACTGAGGGAGGGAGTCCCGGAGTTTGGAGACTGAGGGAGGGAGTGTTGGAGTTTGGAGACTGAGGGAGGGAGTGTTGGAGTTTGGAGACTGAGGGAGGGAGTCCCGGAGTTCGGAGGCTGAGGCAGGGAGTCCCGGAGTTTGGAGACTGAGGGAGGGAGTCCCGGAGTTTGGAGACTGAGGGAGGGAGTGTTGGAGTTTGGAGACTGAGGGAGGGAGTCGCGGAGTTTGGAGACTGAGGGAGGGAGTCCCGGAGTTTGGAGACTGAGGGAGGGAGTCCCGGAGTTTGGAGACTGAGGGAGGGAGTCGCGGAGTTTGGAGACTGAGGGAGGGAGTCGCGGAGTTTGGAGACTGAGGGAGGGAGTGTTGGAGTTTGGAGACTGAGGGAGGGAGTCCCGGAGTTTGGAGACTGAGGGAGGGAGTGTTGGAGTTTGGAGACTGAGGAAGGGGGTCCCGGAGTTTGGAGACTGAGGGAGGGAGTCCCGGAGTTTGGAGACTGAGGGAGGGAGTCCCAGAGTTTGGAGACTGAGGGAGGGAGTCGCGGAGTTTGGAGACTGAGGAAGGGGGTCCCGGAGTTTGGAGACTGAGGGAGGGAGTCCCGGAGTTTGGAGACTGAGGGAGGGAGTGTTGGAGTTTGGAGACTGAGGGAGGGAGTCCCGGAGTTTGGAGACTGAGGGAGGGAGTCCCGGAGTTTGGAGACTGAGGGAGGGAGTCCCGGAGTTTGGGGTCTGAGGGAGGGAGTGTTGGAGTTTGGAGACTGAGGGAGGGAGTCCCGGAGTTTGGAGACTGAGGGAGGGAGTCCCGGAGTTTGGAGACTGAGGGAGGGAGTGTTGGAGTTTGGAGACTGAGGGAGGGAGTCCCGGAGTTTGGAGACTGAGGGAGGGAATGGCGGAGTTTGGAGACCGAGGGGAGGAGTCCCGGAGTTTGGAAACTGAGGGAGGGAGTGTCGGAGTTTGGAGACTGAGGGAAGGAGTCACGGAGTTTGGAGACTGAGGGAGGGAGTGTCGGAGTTTGGAGACTGAGGGAGGGAGTCCCGGAGTTTGGACACCGAGGGGAGGAGTCCCGGAGTTTGGAGACTGAGGGAGGGAGTCCCGGAGTTTGGAGACTGAGGGAGGGAGTCCCGGAGTTTGGAGACTGAGGGAGGGAGTCCCGGAGTTTGGGGACTGAGGGAGGGAGTGCTGGAGTTTGGAGACTGAGGGAGGGAGTGTTGGAGTTTGGAGACTGAGGGAGGGAATGTTGGAGTTAGGAGACGGAGGGAGGGAGTCCCGGAGTTTGGAGACTGAGGGAGGGAGTGTTGGAGTTTGGAGACTGAGGGAGGGAGTCCCGGAGTTTGGAGACTGAGGGAGGGAGTCGCGGAGTTTGGAGACTGAGGGAGGGAGTCGCGGAGTTTGGAGACTGAGGAAGGGAGTCCCAGAGTTTGGAGACTGAGGGAGGGAGTCGCGGAGTTTGGAGACTGAGGAAGGGGGTCCCGGAGTTTGGAGACTGAGGGAGGGAGTCCCGGAGTTTGGAGACTGAGGGAGGGAGTGTTGGAGTTTGGAGACTGAGGGAGGGAGTCCCGGAGTTTGGAGACTGAGGGAGGGAGTCCCGGAGTTTGGAGACTGAGGGAGGGAGTGTTGGAGTTTGGAGACTGAGGGAGGGAGTCCCGGAGTTTGGAGACTGAGGGAGGGAATGGCGGAGTTTGGAGACCGAGGGGAGGAGTCCCGGAGTTTGGAAACTGAGGGAGGGAGTGTCGGAGTTTGGAGACTGAGGGAAGGAGTCACGGAGTTTGGAGACTGAGGGAGGGAGTGTCGGAGTTTGGAGACTGAGGGAGGGAGTCCCGGAGTTTGGACACCGAGGGGAGGAGTCCCGGAGTTTGGAGACTGAGGGAGGGAGTCCCGGAGTTTGGAGACTGAGGGAGGGAGTCCCGGAGTTTGGAGACCGAGGGGAGGAGTCCCGGAGTTTGGAGACTGAGGGAGGGAGTCGCGGAGTTTGGAGACTGAGGGAGGGAGTCCCGGAGTTTGGAGACTGAGGGAGGGAGTCCCGGAATTTGGAGACTGAGGGAGGGAGTCGCGGAGTTTGGAGACTGAGGGAGGGAGTCCCGGAGTTTGGAGACTGAGGGAGGGAGTGTTGGAGTTTGGAGACTGAGGGAGGGAGTCCCGGAGTTTGGGGACTGAGGGAGGGAGCCGCGGAGTTTGGAGACTGAGGGAGGGAGTCCCGGAGTTTGGGGACCGAGGGAGGGAGTCGCGGAGTTTGGAGACTGAGGGAGGGAGTCCCGGAGTTTGGAGACTGAGGGAGGGAGTCCCGGAGTTTGGAGACTGAGGGAGGGAGTCCCGGAGTTTGGAGACTGAGGGAGGGAGTGTTGGAGTTTGGAGACTGAGGGAGGGAGTCGCGGAGTTTGGAGACTGAGGGAGGGAGTCCCGGAGTTTGGAGACTGAGGGAGGGAGTCCCGGAGTTTGGAGACTGAGGGAGGGAGTGTTGGAGTTTGGAGACTGAGGGAGGGAGTGTTGGAGTTTGGAGACTGAGGGAGGGAGTCCCGGAGTTCGGAGGCTGAGGCAGGGAGTCCCGGAGTTTGGAGACTGAGGGAGGGAGTCCCGGAGTTTGGAGACTGAGGGAGGGAGTCCCGGAGTTTGGAGACTGAGGGAGGGAGTCGCGGAGTTTGGAGACTGAGGGAGAGAGTGTTGGAGTTTGGAGAGTGAGGGAGGGAGGGAGTTCGGGGACTGAGGGAGGGAGTGTTGGAGTTTGGAGACTGAGGGAGGGAGTGGCGGAGTTTGGAGACGGAGGGAGGGGGGAGTTCGGGGACTGAGGGAGGGAATGGCGGAGTTTGGAGACTGAGGGAGGGAGGGAGTTCGGGGACTGAGGGAGGGAGTCCTGGAGTTTGGAGACTGAGGGAGGGAGTCCCGGAGTTTGGGGACTGAGGGAGGGAGTGCTGGAGTTTGGAGACTGAGGGAGGGAGTGTTGGAGTTTGGAGACTGAGGGAGGGAATGTTGGAGTTAGGAGACGGAGGGAGGGAGTCCCGGAGTTTGGAGACTGAGGGAGGGAGTGTTGGAGTTTGGAGACTGAGGGAGGGAGTCCCGGAGTTTGGAGACTGAGGGAGGGAGTCCCGGAGTTTGGAGACTGAGGGAGGGAGTCGCGGAGTTTGGAGACTGAGGGAGGGAGTCGCGGAGTTTGGAGACTGAGGAAGGGGGTCCCGGAGTTTGGAGACTGAGGGAGGGAGTCCCGGAGTTTGGAGACTGAGGGAGGGAGTCCCAGAGTTTGGAGGCTGAGGGAGGGAGTCACGGAGTTTGGAGACTGAGGGAGGGAGTGTTGGAGTTTGGAGACTGAGGGAGGGAGTCCCGGAGTTTGGAGACTGAGGGAGGGAGTGTTGGAGTTTGGAGACTGAGGGAGGGAGTCCCGGAGTTTGGAGACTGAGGGAGGGAGTCCCGGAGTTTGGAGACTGAGGGAGGGAGTCCCGGAGTTTGGGGTCTGAGGGAGGGAGTGTTGGAGTTTGGAGACTGAGGGAGGGAGTCCCGGAGTTTGGAGACTGAGGGAGGGAGTCCCGGAGTTTGGAGACTGAGGGAGGGAGTGTTGGAGTTTGGAGACTGAGGGAGGGAGTCCCGGAGTTTGGAGACTGAGGGAGGGAGTCCCGGAGTTTGGAGACTGAGGGAGGGAGTCCCGGAGTTTGGGGTCTGAGGGAGGGAGTGTTGGAGTTTGGAGACTGAGGGAGGGAGTGTCGGAGTTTGGAGACTGAGGGAGGGAGTCCCGGAGTTTGGAGACTGAGGGAGGGTGTCCCGGAGTTTGGAAACTGAGGGAGGGAGTCCCGGAGTTTGGAGACTGAGGGAGGGAGTCCCGGAGTTTGGAGACTGAGGGGAGGAGTCCCGGAGTTTGGAGACTGAGGGAGGGAGTCCCGGAGTTTGGAGACTGAGGGGAGGAGTCCCGGAGTTTGGAAACTGAGGGAGGGAGTGTCGGAGTTTGGAGACTGAGGGAGGGAGTCGCGGGGTTTGGAGACTGAGGGAAGGAGTCACGGAGTTTGGAGACTGAGGGAGGGAGTGTCGGAGTTTGGAGACTGAGGGAGGGAGTCCCGGAGTTTGGACACTGAGGGAGGGAGTGTTGGAGTTTGGAGACTGAGGGAGGGAGTCGCGGAGTTTGGAGACTGAGGGAGGGAGTCCCGGAGTTTGGAGACTGAGGGAGGGAGTCCCGGAGTTTGGAGACTGAGGGAGGGAGCCACGGAGTTTGGAGACTGAGGGAGGGAGTCCCGGAGTTTGGAGACTGAGGGAGGGAGTCCCGGAGTTTGGGGACTGAGGGAGGGAGTCGCGGAGTTTGGAGACTGAGGGAGGGAGTCCCGGAGTTTGGAGACTGAGGGAGGGAGTCCCGGAGTTTGGACACCGAGGGGAGGAGTCCCGGAGTTTGGAGACTGAGGGAGGGAGTCCCGGAGTTTGGAGACTGAGGGAGGGAGTCCCGGAGTTTGGAGACTGAGGGAGGGAGTCCCGGAGTTTGGACACCGAGGGGAGGAGTCCCGGAGTTCGGAGACTGAGGGAGAGAGTGTCGGAGTTTGGAGACTGAGGGAGGGAGTCCCGGAGTTTGGAGACTGCGGATGGGAGTCGCGGTGTTTGGAGTCTGAGGGAGGGAGTGTTGGAGTTTGGAGACTGAGGGAGGGAGTCCCGGAGTTTGGAGACTGAGGGAGGGAGTCCCGGAGTTTGGAGACTGAGGGAGGGAGTCGCGGAGTTTGGAGACTGAGGGAGGGAGTCCCGGAGTTTGGAGACTGAGGGAGGGAGTGTTGGAGTTTGGAGACTGAGGGAGGGAGTCACGGAGTTTGGGGACTGAGGGAGGGAGTCCCGGAGTTTGGAGACTGAGGGAGGGAGTCCCGGAGTTTGGAGACTGAGGGAGGGAGTGTTGGAGTTTGGAGACTGAGGGAGGGAGTCGCGGAGTTTGGAGACTGAGGGAGGGAGTCCCGGAGTTTGGGGACTGAGGGAGGGAGTCCCGGAGTTTGGGGACTGAGGGAGGGAGTGTTGGAGTTTGGAGACTGAGGGAGGGAGTGTTGGAGTTTGGAGACTGAGGGAGGGAGTGTTGGAGTTTGGAGACTGAGGGAGGGAGTCGCGGAGTTTGGAGACTGAGGGAGGGTCGGAGTTTGGAGACAGAGGGAGGGAGTACCGGAGTTTGGTGACTGAGGGAGGGAGTCCCGGAGTTTGGAGACTGAGGGAGGGAGTCCCGGAGTTTGGAGACTGAGGGAGGGAGTCCCGGAGTTTGGAGACTGAGGGAGGGAGTCCCGGAGTTTGGAGACTGAGGGAGGGAGTCGAGGAGTTTGGAGACTGAGGGAGGGAGTCGAGGAGTTTGGAGACTGAGGGAGGGAGTCCCGGAGTTTGGAGACTGAGGGAGGGAGTCGCGGAGTTTGGAGACTGAGGGAGGGAGTGTTGGAGTTTGGAGACTGAGGGAGGGAGTCCCGGAGTTTGGAGACTGAGGGAGGGAGTGTCGGAGTTTGGAGACTGAGGGAGGGAGTGTCAGAGTTTGGAGACTGAGGGAGGGAGTCCCGGAGTTTGGAGACTGAGGGAGGGAGTGTTGGAGTTTGGGGACTGAGGGAGGGAGTCCCGGAGTTTGGAGACTGAGGGAGGGAGTGTTGGAGTTTGGAGACTGAGGGATGGAGTCGCGGAGTTTGGAGACTGAGGGAGGGAGTCCCGGAGTTTGGAGACTGAGGGAGGGAGTCCCGGAGTTTGGAGACTGAGGGAGGGAGTCCCGGAGTTTGGAGACTGAGGGAGGGAGCCGCGGAGTTTGGAGACTGAGGGAGGGAGTCGCGGAGTTTGGAGACTGAGGGAGGGAGTCCCGGAGTTTGGAGACTGAGGGAGGGAGTCCCGGAGTTTGGAGACTGAGGGAGGGAGTGTCGGAGTTTGGAGACTGAGGGAGGGAGTCCCGGAGTTTGGAGACTGAGGGAGGGAGTCCCGGAGTTTGGAGACTGAGGGAGGGAGTCCCGGAGTTTGGAGACTGAGGGAGTGAGTCCCGGAGTTTGGGGACTGAGGGAGGGAGTCCCGGAGTTGGGAGACTGAGGGAGGGAGTCCCGGAGTTTGGGGACTGAGGGAGGGAGTCCCGGAGTTTGGAGACTGAGGGAGGGAGTCCCGGAGTTTGGAGACTGAGGGAGGGAGTCCCGGAGTTTGGAGACTGAGGGAGGGAGTCCCGGAGTTTGGAGACTGAGGGAGGGAGTGTTGGAGTTTGGAGACTGAGGGAGGGAGTCCCGGAGTTTGGGGACTGAGGGAGGGAGTCCCGGAGTTTGGAGACTGAGGGAGGGAGTCCCGGAGTTTGGAGACTGAGGGAGGGAGTCCCGGAGTTTGGAGACAGAGGGAGGGAGTGTTGGAGTTTGGAGACTGAGGGAGGGAGTCGCGGAGTTTGGAGACTGAGGGAGGGAGTCCCGGAGTTTGGAGACTGAGGGAGGGAGGGAGTTCGGGGACTGAGGGAGGGAGGGAGTTCAGGGACTGAGGGAGGGAGTGTTGGAGTTTGGAGACTGAGGGAGGGAGTGGCGGAGTTTGGAGACTGAGGGAGGGAGTCCCGGAGTTTGGAGACTGAGGGAGGGAGTCGCGGAGTTTGGAGACTGAGGGAGGGAGTCCCGGAGTTTGGAGACTGAGGGAGGGAGGGAGTTCGGGGACTGAGGGAGGGAGGGAGTTCGGGGACTGAGGGAGGGAGTGTTGGAGTTTGGAGACTGAGGGAGGGAGTGGCGGAGTTTGGAGACGGAGGGAGGGAGGGAGTTCGGGGACTGAGGGAGGGAGTCCCGGAGTTTGGAGACTGAGGGAGGGAGTCCCGGAGTTTGGAGACTGAGGGAGGGAGTGTTGGAGTTTGGAGACTGAGGGAGGGAGTGTTGGAGTTTGGAGACTGAGGGAGGGAGTCCCGGAGTTCGGAGGCTGAGGCAGGGAGTCCCGGAGTTTGGAGACTGAGGGAGGGAGTCCCGGAGTTTGGAGACTGAGGGAGGGAGTCCCGGAGTTTGGAGACTGAGGGAGGGAGTCGCGGAGTTTGGAGACTGAGGGAGAGAGTGTTGGAGTTTGGAGAGTGAGGGAGGGAGGGAGTTCGGGGACTGAGGGAGGGAGTGTTGGAGTTTGGAGACTGAGGGAGGGAGTGGCGGAGTTTGGAGACGGAGGGGAGGAGTCCCGGAGTTTGGAAACTGAGGGAGGGAGTGTCGGAGTTTGGAGACTGAGGGAGGGAGTCGCGGGGTTTGGAGACTGAGGGAAGGAGTCACGGAGTTTGGAGACTGAGGGAGGGAGTGTCGGAGTTTGGAGACTGAGGGAGGGAGTCCCGGAGTTTGGACACCGAGGGGAGGAGTCCCGGAGTTTGGAGACTGAGGGAGGGAGTGTTGGAGTTTGGAGACTGAGGGAGGGAGTCGCGGAGTTTGGAGACTGAGGGAGGGAGTCCCGGAGTTTGGAGACTGAGGGAGGGAGTCCCGGAGTTTGGAGACTGAGGGAGGGAGTCGCGGAGTTTGGAGACTGAGGGAGGGAGTCGCGGAGTTTGGAGACTGAGGGAGGGAGTGTTGGAGTTTGGAGACTGAGGGAGGGAGTCCCGGAGTTTGGAGACTGAGGGAGGGAGTGTTGGAGTTTGGAGACTGAGGAAGGGGGTCCCGGAGTTTGGAGACTGAGGGAGGGAGTCCCGGAGTTTGGAGACTGAGGGAGGGAGTCCCAGAGTTTGGAGACTGAGGGAGGGAGTCGCGGAGTTTGGAGACTGAGGAAGGGGGTCCCGGAGTTTGGAGACTGAGGGAGGGAGTCCCGGAGTTTGGAGACTGAGGGAGGGAGTGTTGGAGTTTGGAGACTGAGGGAGGGAGTCCCGGAGTTTGGAGACTGAGGGAGGGAGTCCCGGAGTTTGGAGACTGAGGGAGGGAGTCCCGGAGTTTGGGGTCTGAGGGAGGGAGTGTTGGAGTTTGGAGACTGAGGGAGGGAGTCCCGGAGTTTGGAGACTGAGGGAGGGAGTCCCGGAGTTTGGAGACTGAGGGAGGGAGTGTTGGAGTTTGGAGACTGAGGGAGGGAGTCCCGGAGTTTGGAGACTGAGGGAGGGAATGGCGGAGTTTGGAGACCGAGGGGAGGAGTCCCGGAGTTTGGAAACTGAGGGAGGGAGTGTCGGAGTTTGGAGACTGAGGGAAGGAGTCACGGAGTTTGGAGACTGAGGGAGGGAGTGTCGGAGTTTGGAGACTGAGGGAGGGAGTCCCGGAGTTTGGACACCGAGGGGAGGAGTCCCGGAGTTTGGAGACTGAGGGAGGGAGTCCCGGAGTTTGGAGACTGAGGGAGGGAGTCCCGGAGTTTGGGGACTGAGGGAGGGAGTCCCGGAGTTTGGGGACTGAGGGAGGGAATGTTGGAGTTAGGAGACGGAGGGAGGGAGTCCCGGAGTTTGGAGACTGAGGGAGGGAGTGTTGGAGTTTGGAGACTGAGGGAGGGAGTCCCGGAGTTTGGAGACTGAGGGAGGGAGTCGCGGAGTTTGGAGACTGAGGGAGAGAGTGTTGGAGTTTGGAGAGTGAGGGAGGGAGGGAGTTCGGGGACTGAGGGAGGGAGTGTTGGAGTTTGGAGACTGAGGGAGGGAGTGGCGGAGTTTGGAGACGGAGGGGAGGAGTCCCGGAGTTTGGAAACTGAGGGAGGGAGTGTTGGAGTTTGGAGACTGAGGGAGGGAGTCCCGGAGTTTGGAGACTGAGGGAGGGAGTCGCGGAGTTTGGAGACTGAGGGAGGGAGTCGCGGAGTTTGGAGACTGAGGAAGGGAGTCCCAGAGTTTGGAGACTGAGGGAGGGAGTCGCGGAGTTTGGAGACTGAGGAAGGGGGTCCCGGAGTTTGGAGACTGAGGGAGGGAGTCCCGGAGTTTGGAGACTGAGGGAGGGAGTGTTGGAGTTTGGAGACTGAGGGAGGGAGTCCCGGAGTTTGGAGACTGAGGGAGGGAGTCCCGGAGTTTGGAGACTGAGGGAGGGAGTCCCGGAGTTTGGGGTCTGAGGGAGGGAGTGTTGGAGTTTGGAGAATGAGGGAGGGAGTCCCGGAGTTTGGGGACTGAGGGAGGGAGTGTTGGAGTTTGGAGACTGAGGGAGGGAGTTTTGGAGTTTGGAGACTGAGGGAGGGAGTCCCGGAGTTTGGAGACTGAGGGAGGGAGTGTTGGAGTTTGGAGACTGAGGGAGGGAGTCCCGGAGTTTGGAGACTGAGGGAGGGAATGGCGGAGTTTGGAGACCGAGGGGAGGAGTCCCGGAGTTTGGAAACTGAGGGAGGGAGTGTCGGAGTTTGGAGACTGAGGGAAGGAGTCACGGAGTTTGGAGACTGAGGGAGGGAGTGTCGGAGTTTGGAGACTGAGGGAGGGAGTCCCGGAGTTTGGACACCGAGGGGAGGAGTCCCGGAGTTTGGAGACTGAGGGAGGGAGTCCCGGAGTTTGGAGACTGAGGGAGGGAGTCCCGGAGTTTGGAGACCGAGGGGAGGAGTCCCGGAGTTTGGAGACTGAGGGAGGGAGTCGCGGAGTTTGGAGACTGAGGGAGGGAGTCCCGGAGTTTGGAGACTGAGGGAGGGAGTCCCGGAATTTGGAGACTGAGGGAGGGAGTCGCGGAGTTTGGAGACTGAGGGAGGGAGTCCCGGAGTTTGGAGACTGAGGGAGGGAGTGTTGGAGTTTGGAGACTGAGGGAGGGAGTCCCGGAGTTTGGGGACTGAGGGAGGGAGCCGCGGAGTTTGGAGACTGAGGGAGGGAGTCCCGGAGTTTGGGGACCGAGGGAGGGAGTCGCGGAGTTTGGAGACTGAGGGAGGGAGTCCCGGAGTTTGGAGACTGAGGGAGGGAGTCCCGGAGTTTGGAGACTGAGGGAGGGAGTCCCGGAGTTTGGAGACTGAGGGAGGGAGTGTTGGAGTTTGGAGACTGAGGGAGGGAGTCGCGGAGTTTGGAGACTGAGGGAGGGAGTCCCGGAGTTTGGAGACTGAGGGAGGGAGTCCCGGAGTTTGGAGACTGAGGGAGGGAGTGTTGGAGTTTGGAGACTGAGGGAGGGAGTGTTGGAGTTTGGAGACTGAGGGAGGGAGTCCCGGAGTTCGGAGGCTGAGGCAGGGAGTCCCGGAGTTTGGAGACTGAGGGAGGGAGTCCCGGAGTTTGGAGACTGAGGGAGGGAGTCCCGGAGTTTGGAGACTGAGGGAGGGAGTCGCGGAGTTTGGAGACTGAGGGAGAGAGTGTTGGAGTTTGGAGAGTGAGGGAGGGAGGGAGTTCGGGGACTGAGGGAGGGAGTGTTGGAGTTTGGAGACTGAGGGAGGGAGTGGCGGAGTTTGGAGACGGAGGGAGGGGGGGAGTTCGGGGACTGAGGGAGGGAATGGCGGAGTTTGGAGACTGAGGGAGGGAGGGAGTTCGGGGACTGAGGGAGGGAGTCCTGGAGTTTGGAGACTGAGGGAGGGAGTCCCGGAGTTTGGGGACTGAGGGAGGGAGTGCTGGAGTTTGGAGACTGAGGGAGGGAGTGTTGGAGTTTGGAGACTGAGGGAGGGAATGTTGGAGTTAGGAGACGGAGGGAGGGAGTCCCGGAGTTTGGAGACTGAGGGAGGGAGTGTTGGAGTTTGGAGACTGAGGGAGGGAGTCCCGGAGTTTGGAGACTGAGGGAGGGAGTCCCGGAGTTTGGAGACTGAGGGAGGGAGTCGCGGAGTTTGGAGACTGAGGGAGGGAGTCGCGGAGTTTGGAGACTGAGGAAGGGGGTCCCGGAGTTTGGAGACTGAGGGAGGGAGTCCCGGAGTTTGGAGACTGAGGGAGGGAGTCCCAGAGTTTGGAGACTGAGGGAGGGAGTCACGGAGTTTGGAGACTGAGGGAGGGAGTGTTGGAGTTTGGAGACTGAGGGAGGGAGTCCCGGAGTTTGGAGACTGAGGGAGGGAGTGTTGGAGTTTGGAGACTGAGGGAGGGAGTCCCGGAGTTTGGAGACTGAGGGAGGGAGTCCCGGAGTTTGGAGACTGAGGGAGGGAGTCCCGGAGTTTGGGGTCTGAGGGAGGGAGTGTTGGAGTTTGGAGACTGAGGGAGGGAGTCCCGGAGTTTGGAGACTGAGGGAGGGAGTCCCGGAGTTTGGAGACTGAGGGAGGGAGTGTTGGAGTTTGGAGACTGAGGGAGGGAGTCCCGGAGTTTGGAGACTGAGGGAGGGAGTCCCGGAGTTTGGAGACTGAGGGAGGGAGTCCCGGAGTTTGGGGTCTGAGGGAGGGAGTGTTGGAGTTTGGAGACTGAGGGAGGGAGTGTCGGAGTTTGGAGACTGAGGGAGGGAGTCCCGGAGTTTGGAGACTGAGGGAGGGAGTCCCGGAGTTTGGGGTCTGAGGGAGGGAGTGTTGGAGTTTGGAGACTGAGGGAGGGAGTGTCGGAGTTTGGAGACTGAGGGAGGGAGTCCCGGAGTTTGGAGACTGAGGGAGGGAGTCCCGGAGTTTGGAGACTGAGGGAGGGAATGGCGGAGTTTGGAGACCGAGGGGAGGAGTCCCGGAGTTTGGAAACTGAGGGAGGGAGTCGCGGGGTTTGGAGACTGAGGGAAGGAGTCCCGGAGTTTGGAGACTGAGGGAGGGAGTGTCGGAGTTTGGAGACTGAGGGAGGGAGTGTCGGAGTTTGGAGACTGAGGGAGGGAGTCGCGGGGTTTGGAGACTGAGGGAAGGAGTCACGGAGTTTGGAGACTGAGGGAGGGAGTGTCGGAGTTTGGAGACTGAGGGAGGGAGTCCCGGAGTTTGGACACTGAGGGAGGGAGTGTTGGAGTTTGGAGACTGAGGGAGGGAGTCGCGGAGTTTGGAGACTGAGGGAGGGAGTCCCGGAGTTTGGAGACTGAGGGAGGGAGCCACGGAGTTTGGAGACTGAGGGAGGGAGTCCCGGAGTTTGGAGACTGAGGGAGGGAGTGCTGGAGTTTGGAGACTGAGGGAGGGAGTGTTGGAGTTTGGAGACTGAGGGAGGGAGTGTCGGAGTTTGGAGACTGAGGGAGGGAGTGTCGGAGTTTGGAGACTGAGGGAGGGAGTGTCGGAGTTTGGAGACTGAGGGAGGGAGTGTCGGAGTTTGGAGACTGAGGGAGGGAGTCGCGGGGTTTGGAGACTGAGGGAAGGAGTCACGGAGTTTGGAGACTGAGGGAGGGAGTGTCGGAGTTTGGAGACTGAGGGAGGGAGTCCCGGAGTTTGGACACTGAGGGAGGGAGTGTTGGAGTTTGGAGACTGAGGGAGGGAGTCGCGGAGTTTGGAGACTGAGGGAGGGAGTCCCGGAGTTTGGAGACTGAGGGAGGGAGCCACGGAGTTTGGAGACTGAGGGAGGGAGTCCCGGAGTTTGGAGACTGAGGGAGGGAGTGCTGGAGTTTGGAGACTGAGGGAGGGAGTGTTGGAGTTTGGAGACTGAGGGAGGGAGTGTTGGAGTTTGGAGACTGAGGGAGGGAGTCGCGGAGTTTGGAGACTGAGGGAGGGAGTCCCGGAGTTTGGAGACTGAGGGAGGGAGTCCCGGAGTTTGGACACCGAGGGGAGGAGTCCCGGAGTTTGGAGACTGAGGGAGGGAGTGTCGGAGTTTGGAGACTGAGGGAGGGAGTCCCGGAGTTTGGAGACTGAGGGAGGGAGTCCCGGAGTTTGGACACCGAGGGGAGGAGTCCCGGAGTTTGGAGACTGAGGGAGGGAGTCCCGGAGTTTGGAGACTGAGGGAGGGAGTCCCGGAGTTTGGAGACTGAGGGAGGGAGTCCCGGAGTTTGGACACCGAGGGGAGGAGTCCCGGAGTTTGGAGACTGAGGGAGGGAGTCCCGGAGTTTGGAGACTGAGGGAGGGAGTCCCGGAGTTTGGAGACTGAGGGAGGGAGTGTTGGAGTTTGGAGACTGAGGGAGGGAGTCACGGAGTTTGGGGACTGAGGGAGGGAGTCCCGGAGTTTGGAGACTGAGGGAGGGAGTCCCGGAGTTTGGAGACTGAGGGAGGGAGTGTTGGAGTTTGGAGACTGAGGGAGGGAGTCGCGGAGTTTGGAGACTGAGGGAGGGAGTCCCGGAGTTTGGGGACTGAGGGAGGGAGTCCCGGAGTTTGGGGACTGAGGGAGGGAGTGTTGGAGTTTGGAGACTGAGGGAGGGAGTGTTGGAGTTTGGAGACTGAGGGAGGGAGTGTTGGAGTTTGGAGACTGAGGGAGGGAGTCGCGGAGTTTGGAGACTGAGGGAGGGTCGGAGTTTGGAGACAGAGGGAGGGAGTACCGGAGTTTGGTGACTGAGGGAGGGAGTCCCGGAGTTTGGAGACTGAGGGAGGGAGTCCCGGAGTTTGGAGACTGAGGGAGGGAGTCCCGGAGTTTGGAGACTGAGGGAGGGAGTCCCGGAGTTTGGAGACTGAGGGAGGGAGTCGAGGAGTTTGGAGACTGAGGGAGGGAGTCGAGGAGTTTGGAGACTGAGGGAGGGAGTCCCGGAGTTTGGCGACTGAGGGAGGGAGTCGCGGAGTTTGGAGACTGAGGGAGGGAGTGTTGGAGTTTGGAGACTGAGGGAGGGAGTCCCGGAGTTTGGAGACTGAGGGAGGGAGTGTCGGAGTTTGGAGACTGAGGGAGGGAGTGTCAGAGTTTGGAGACTGAGGGAGGGAGTCCCGGAGTTTGGAGACTGAGGGAGGGAGTGTTGGAGTTTGGGGACTGAGGGAGGGAGTCCCGGAGTTTGGAGACTGAGGGAGGGAGTCCCGGAGTTTGGAGACTGAGGGAGGGAGTCCCGGAGTTTGGAGACTGAGGGAGGGAGTCCCGGAGTTTGGAGACTGAGGGAGGGAGCCGCGGAGTTTGGAGACTGAGGGAGGGAGTCGCGGAGTTTGGAGACTGAGGGAGGGAGTCCCGGAGTTTGGAGACTGAGGGAGGGAGTCCCGGAGTTTGGAGACTGAGGGAGGGAGTGTCGGAGTTTGGAGACTGAGGGAGGGAGTCCCGGAGTTTGGAGACTGAGGGAGGGAGTCCCGGAGTTTGGAGACTGAGGGAGGGAGTCCCGGAGTTTGGAGACTGAGGGAGTGAGTCCCGGAGTTTGGGGACTGAGGGAGGGAGTCCCGGAGTTGGGAGACTGAGGGAGGGAGTCCCGGAGTTTGGGGACTGAGGGAGGGAGTCCCGGAGTTTGGAGACTGAGGGAGGGAGTCCCGGAGTTTGGAGACTGAGGGAGGGAGTCCCGGAGTTTGGAGACTGAGGGAGGGAGTCCCGGAGTTTGGAGACTGAGGGAGGGAGTGTTGGAGTTTGGAGACTGAGGGAGGGAGTCCCGGAGTTTGGGGACTGAGGGAGGGAGTCCCGGAGTTTGGAGACTGAGGGAGGGAGTCCCGGAGTTTGGAGACTGAGGGAGGGAGTCCCGGAGTTTGGAGACTGAGGGAGGGAGTGTTGGAGTTTGGAGACTGAGGGAGGGAGTCGCGGAGTTTGGAGACTGAGGGAGGGAGTCCCGGAGTTTGGAGACTGAGGGAGGGAGGGAGTTCGGGGACTGAGGGAGGGAGGGAGTTCGGGGACTGAGGGAGGGAGTGTTGGAGTTTGGAGACTGAGGGAGGGAGTGGCGGAGTTTGGAGACTGAGGGAGGGAGTCCCGGAGTTTGGAGACTGAGGGAGGGAGTCGCGGAGTTTGGAGACTGAGGGAGGGAGTCCCGGAGTTTGGAGACTGAGGGAGGGAGGGAGTTCGGGGACTGAGGGAGGGAGGGAGTTCGGGGACTGAGGGAGGGAGTGTTGGAGTTTGGAGACTGAGGGAGGGAGTGGCGGAGTTTGGAGACGGAGGGAGGGAGGGAGTTCGGGGACTGAGGGAGGGAGTCCCGGAGTTTGGAGACTGAGGGAGGGAGTCCCGGAGTTTGGAGACTGAGGGAGGGAGTGTTGGAGTTTGGAGACTGAGGGAGGGAGTGTTGGAGTTTGGAGACTGAGGGAGGGAGTCCCGGAGTTCGGAGGCTGAGGCAGGGAGTCCCGGAGTTTGGAGACTGAGGGAGGGAGTCCCGGAGTTTGGAGACTGAGGGAGGGAGTCCCGGAGTTTGGAGACTGAGGGAGGGAGTCGCGGAGTTTGGAGACTGAGGGAGAGAGTGTTGGAGTTTGGAGAGTGAGGGAGGGAGGGAGTTCGGGGACTGAGGGAGGGAGTGTTGGAGTTTGGAGACTGAGGGAGGGAGTGGCGGAGTTTGGAGACGGAGGGAGGGGGGGAGTTCGGGGACTGAGGGAGGGAATGGCGGAGTTTGGAGACTGAGGGAGGGAGGGAGTTCGGGGACTGAGGGAGGGAGTCCTGGAGTTTGGAGACTGAGGGAGGGAGTCCCGGAGTTTGGGGACTGAGGGAGGGAGTGCTGGAGTTTGGAGACTGAGGGAGGGAGTGTTGGAGTTTGGAGACTGAGGGAGGGAATGTTGGAGTTAGGAGACGGAGGGAGGGAGTCCCGGAGTTTGGAGACTGAGGGAGGGAGTGTTGGAGTTTGGAGACTGAGGGAGGGAGTCCCGGAGTTTGGAGACTGAGGGAGGGAGTCCCGGAGTTTGGAGACTGAGGGAGGGAGTCGCGGAGTTTGGAGACTGAGGGAGGGAGTCGCGGAGTTTGGAGACTGAGGGAGGGAGTGTTGGAGTTTGGAGACTGAGGGAGGGAGTCCCGGAGTTTGGAGACTGAGGGAGGGAGTGTTGGAGTTTGGAGACTGAGGAAGGGGGTCCCGGAGTTTGGAGACTGAGGGAGGGAGTCCCGGAGTTTGGAGACTGAGGGAGGGAGTCCCAGAGTTTGGAGACTGAGGGAGGGAGTCGCGGAGTTTGGAGACTGAGGAAGGGGGTCCCGGAGTTTGGAGACTGAGGGAGGGAGTCCCGGAGTTTGGGGACTGAGGGAGGGAGTGTTGGAGTTTGGAGACTGAGGGAGGGAGTCGCGGAGTTTGGAGACTGAGGAAGGGGGTCCCGGAGTTTGGAGACTGAGGGAGGGAGTCCCGGAGTTTGGAGACTGAGGGAGGGAGTGTTGGAGTTTGGAGACTGAGGGAGGGAGTCCCGGAGTTTGGAGACTGAGGGAGGGAGTCCCGGAGTTTGGAGACTGAGGGAGGGAGTGTTGGAGTTTGGAGACTGAGGGAGGGAGTCCCGGAGTTTGGAGACTGAGGGAGGGAGTCCCGGAGTTTGGAGACTGAGGGAGGGAGTGTTGGAGTTTGGAGACTGAGGGAGGGAGTCCCGGAGTTTGGAGACTGAGGGAGGGAGTGTCGGAGTTTGGGGACTGAGGGAGGGAGTCGCGGAGTTTGGAGACCGAGGGGAGGAGTCCCGGAGTTTGGAAACTGAGGGAGGGAGTGTCGGAGTTTGGAGACTGAGGGAAGGAGTCACGGAGTTTGGAGACTGAGGGAGGGAGTGTCGGAGTTTGGAGACTGAGGGAGGGAGTCCCGGAGTTTGGACACCGAGGGGAGGAGTCCCGGAGTTTGGAGACTGAGGGAGGGAGTCCCGGAGTTTGGAGACTGAGGGAGGGAGTCCCGGAGTTTGGAGACTGAGGGAGGGAGTCGCGGAGTTTGGAGACTGAGGGAGGGAGTCCCGGAGTTTGGACACCGAGGGGAGGAGTCCCGGAGTTTGGAGACTGAGGGAGGGAGTCCCGGAGTTTGGAGACTGAGGGAGGGAGTCCCGGAGTTTGGAGACCGAGGGGAGGAGTCCCGGAGTTTGGAGACTGAGGGAGGGAGTCCCGGAGTTTGGAGACTGAGGGAGGG
>NW_027309579.1:0-26000 GCF_047496885.1 Scyliorhinus torazame | reverse complement strand
CACAGCCAGCACTGTCAGTGCTCCCCCCACACAGCCAGCACTGTCAGTACTCCCCCACACTGCCAGCACTGTCAGTGCTCCCACCACACAGCCAGCACTGTCAGTGCTCCCACCACACAGCCAGCACTGTCAGTGCTCCCACCACACAGCCAGCACTGTCAGTACTCCCACCACACAGCCAGCACTGTCAGTGCTCCCACCACACAGCCAGCACTGTCAGAGCTCCCACCACACAGCCAGCACTATCAGTGCGCCCCCCCACAGCCAGCACTGTAAGTGCTCCCCCACACAGCCAGCACTGTCAGTGCTCCCCCACACAGCCAGCACTGTCAGTGCTCCCCCCACACAGCCAGCCCTGTCAGTGCTCCCCACACACAGCCAGCACTGTCAGTGCTCCCACCACACAGCCAGCACTGTCAGTGCTCCCCCCCACACAGCCAGCACTGTCAGTGCTCCCCCGCACAGCCAGCACTGTCAGTGATCCCCACACAGCCAGCACTGTCCGTGCTCCCAACACACAGCCAGCACTGTCCGTGCTCCCAACACACAGCCAGCACTGTCAGTGCTCCCCCACACACAGCCAGCACTGTCAGTGCTCCCCCACACAGCCAGCACTGTCAGTGTTCCCCGCACACAGACAGCACTGTCCGTGCTCCCCACACACCCAGCACTGTCAGTGCTCCCCCACACAGCCAGCACTGTCGGTGCTCCCACCACACAGCCATCACTGCCAGTGCTCTCCCACACAGCCAGCACTGTCAGTGCTCCCCCGCACAGCCAGCACTGTCAGTGCTCCCACCACACAGCCAACACTGCCAGTGCTCTCCCACACAGCCAGCACTGTCAGTGCTCCCCCGCACAGCGAGCATTGTCAGTGCACCCACCACACAGCCAGCACTGCCAGTGCTCCCACCACACAGCCAGCACTGTCAGTGCTCCAACCACACACAGCCAGCACTGTCAGTGCTCCCAACACACAGCCAGCACTGTCAGTGCTCCCCCCACACAGCCAGCACTGTCAGTGACCCCCCACACAGCCAGCACTGTCAGTGCTCCCCCACACAGCCAGCACTGTCAGTGCTCCCACCACACAGCCAGCACTGTCAGTGCGCCCACACAGCCAGCACTGTCAGTGCTCCCACCACACAGACAGCACTATCAGTGCTCCCCACGCCCCAGACCCAGCTCCTGATTGGCTGAGAGGCTGTCAGTCAGCGGTTGGAGCTCCTGATTGGCTGAGAGATCGCCAGTCGGCGGCTGGAGCTCCTGATTGGCTGAGAGACTGTCAGTCAGCGGCTGGAGCTCCTGATTGGCTGAGAGACTGTCAGTCAGCGGCTGGAGCTCCTGATTGGCTGAGAGGCTGTCAGTCAGCGGCTGGAGCTCCTGATTGGCTGAGAGGCTGTCAGTCAGCGGCTGGAGCTCCTGATTGGCTGAGAGGCTGTCAGTCAGCGGCTGGAGCTCCTGATTGGCTGAGAGGCTGTTAGTAGCGGCTGAAGCTCCTGATTGGTTGAGAGACTGTCAGTCAGTTGCTGGAGCTCCTGATTGGCTGAGAGGCTGTCAGTCAGCGGCTGGAGCTCCTGATTGGCTGAGAGGCTGTCAGTCAGCGGCTGGAGCTCCTGATTGGCTGAGAGACTGTCAGTCAGCGGTTGGAACTCCTGATTGGCTGAGAGGCTGTTACTCAGCGGCTGGAGCTCCTGATTGGCTGAGATGGTTTCAGTCAGCGGCTGGAGCTCCTGATTGGCTGAGAGGCTGTTAGTCGCGTCTGGAGCTCCTGATTGTCTGAGAGACTGTCAGTCAGCGGCTGGAGCTCCTGATTGGCTGAGAGGCTGTTAGTAGCGGCTGGAGCTCCTGATTGGCTGAGAGACTGTCAGTCAGCGGTTGGAGCTCCTGATTGGCTGAGAGGCTGTTAGTAGCGGCTGGAGCTTCTGATTGGTTGAGAGACTGCCAGTCTGCGGCTGGAGCTCCTGATTGGCTGAGAGGCTGTCAGTCAGCGGCTGGAGCTCCTGATTGGCTGAGAGGCTGTGAGTAGCAGCTGGAGCTCCTGATTGGCTGAGAGGCTGTTACTCAGCGGCTGGAGCTCCTGATTGGCTGAGAGGCTGTCAGTCAGCGGCTGGAGCTCCTGATTGGCTGAGAGGCTGTCAGTCAGCGGATGGAGCTCCTGATTGGCTGAGAGGTTTTCAGTCGGTTTTATTTTCTCATTAATTTAATAATTGATGTAACCGGATATTTCACCGCGACCTTGATCTGCTCCCTGAACCTGGACTGAGTCACCACATAAAGAAATGTGTTTGTGCAGCAATTTAAATCCATCAGCATCCATCCGACTTGTTGTAAAGTATATTGAGGACGGGTGATGTAAACTAATCCTCTCACATCGATATAGAAAAATTTAATAACAGACACGGTCCAGTGGAGGATGAAAGTTCCGGAGATGCTGAAGAGTAAAATCATTGACTTCCTTCTGCTCTCCATCTCTGGGTCGCTGCGATTGTCTCCCTGACTCTGGGCCCTCAGTGCCTTCCGGACCCGACTGCTGAGTAAAATGTGTCTGACTGTCAGAGCGTTGGTCAACAGGATTGAGCAGAACGGCACCAATGGGGTTACAACCTGATCAAACCAGTGATACCCACCCCATCCCGGGTCAGAGAGAACGCTGCTCTTTGTGACGCAGCCCCACTGGACATTGTCGATTATCCCCCCAGGTTCCAATGTAAAGTACAGGGGGATGTTTTTCACACAGAGCAGGAGGCCGCTTGTGGACAGAACCACAGCCGCAGTTTTCCCGGTGCAATATTTACTTTTCAGTTTCTGGCAGCGAATGGCCACAAATCGATCAAAGGAGAAAGTGAGGGTGAACCAGACAGAACAGTCCCTGGCTGCAGAGAGCAGGACACCGTTAACACGGCACACAGGGGTGAGATCCAGGAAATTCCGGGGGAAATAATAACCATTGATCCTGTTCAGTATGGGTTTAGTGATAATAAACAGCAGATCCGCCGTTGCCATGGCCACCAGGTAGCGAGTGGTGCAGGTAGAGAGGCCACACTTCCCCCGACACAGAATCACAATTCCCAGTATATTAACTGTCAGAGAGAGAAAGGAGAGACGCGGGAAATTACTGGGTAATGAATCTCCCTGTCTGAACCAGGACACAATTGCAGCATCAATATAATGGACAGTGGGTGGGTGGGGGTGTGGGGAGAGGAGTGGGCACAGAGATTAACATTGCAGAGAGGGGAGTAGGAAATGTAACTCCAGTGTTAAAGGTGGGGAATGGTGGGGAAAGTGTGAATTGCAGCCCTGTCAGTTTGATGGCAGTGGTAGGAAAATGTTTATAATTCAGAGACCTTTGGGAGAGGTTACATTTCTCATTTAGTCTGATTTACAGGATTCACTCAGGCCGGCCAGGTTTCCCAAACCGGATACAAACATACCCTAGATTGTCATCCCAGCTCAATTATTGGACCACACCCCGGATTGGACC
This sequence comes from Scyliorhinus torazame, assembly GCF_047496885.1. Lineage (NCBI taxonomy): Eukaryota > Metazoa > Chordata > Chondrichthyes > Carcharhiniformes > Scyliorhinidae > Scyliorhinus > Scyliorhinus torazame. Next base: position 22,516 of record NW_027309579.1, on the reverse strand, counting down.
GTTCCCTGGACTGGATTTCTGATGGGGTTGGACCCCACTCCTGGTTTATTTGAATACTCCACGATCAATGGGAAAAATAAAACAAACGCGGGACCTTCCCACTTCATAACCATGGGAGGAATAGAAATATAGAATGTACAGTGCAAAAGGAAGCCATTCGGCCCATCGAGTCTGCAACGGCCCTTGGAAAGAGAAAACCAGTTCAGCCCACCCCATCCCCATAACCCAGTGACCCCATCAAAATTGTCTGGAAACTAAACACAATTTATCTTGGCCGATCCACCTAACCCGCACATCTTTGGACTGTGGGAGGAAACCGGAGCACCCGGAGGAAACCCACGCAGATACGGGGAGGATGTGCAGACTCTGCACAGACAGTCACCCAAGCCGGGAATCGAACCTGGGACCCTGGAGCTGTGAATCAACTGTGCCAACCACTGTGCTACCGTGCAGCCCAGCCTGTCCAGAATAGAGTCTGCCCAGTCTCCAGAACATCCCGAGGGATCACCCCTCCCAGGTTTAGTCATTCGTACAGCACCCGCTCCCAGGAATCCCCCATTGCCATGTCTGGAACATCCCAACATCACTGTTCCCAGGAATCCATCCTCTCCCTGTTTGAAAACAATCCCTGCCAAGCTTTTCTCAGGAGTATTCCCGCTCCGGCATTGGACATTCCCCAGGGTTCACTTGGCCGGAATAGACTCTCTCCATATTCGGACTCATTGCATTCGACAAAAAAGTAGGAACATTCCAAAACAAGAGCGTTAAGATGGAGGAGAAAGTTCCCAGAATAAAGTAGTTGAAATTAAAGTTACGTCCTGCGGGATGCGTCATCCTAATTGGACGATGAGATGTTGCTCCTCCAGCTTGCGTTGGGCTTCACTGCATTCTGGCAGCAGGCCAAGGACAGACATGTGGGCCTGAGAGCAAGGTGCTGAGTTAACATGGCCACAACAGGAAGGCTGGGGCCATGCTGTGGGCTGAGTGAAGGTGTTCCACAAAGCAGTCTCCCAGTCTGCGTTTAGTCTCCCCAATGTCGAGGAGTCGGTATTGGCAGCAGCGAATACAGGAGAACAAACTGAAGGCACAGAAGTGAAACGCTGCTTCCCCAGAAAGGAGAGTTTGCTGCTGAGAACCGGGACACGGGAGGAGGTAAAGGGACAGTTGTTGCACCGTCTGTGATTGCAGGGGAAGGTGCTGGGGGAAGGGAAAGGGGTGTGGGGTGTGAGGGGGAAGTGGACAAGGGGGAGGGAGCCGTACCTGAGGAATGCAGACATTGAGGGGGGTGGTTGGAGAGAGGTGAAGATGTGTTTGGTGGTGACATCATGCTGGAGTTGGCAGAAATGGAGGAGGATTTTCCTTTCAATGGGGAGGCTGATGGTGTGGAAAGTGAGGAGAGGAACCCTATCATGTTTCCGGGAGGGAGGGGGATGTGTGAGGACAGAGCTGTGAGAAGTGAATTGAACACGATTGCGAGGCCTGTTAACAAAGGAAGTTGGTGGGGCCAGCCAGGTTAATGAAAAGGCAGACATGCCAGGGGGGCTATTTTCGAAGACGCCAGCATCAGAACAGAGGCGATGGAGGCGGAGAAAGTGGGAGAATGAGATGCAGTCTTTACAGGAAGCAGGGTATGAGGATCTGAACACAAGCCTCGTGTTGTGGAACGGAGGTGCAGAGGGATTGGACGTCCATTGTGAAGATTAGGCGGTTAGGGCCAGGGAAATGGACCTTGTTTACGACGCCAGAGGAATCAGGAATCATAGAATTCCCACAGTGCAGAAGGAGGCCATTCGGCCCAGTAAGTCTGTACCAAACCTCTGAATGAGTGCCTCAACCAAGCTCACTCCCCTGCTTATCTCATTAACCCCTTAATCTAACCTACACCTCTTTTTGGACACCGGAGTAATTTACCATGGTCAATCCACCTAACCTGGACTGTGGGAGGTAACCGGAGACCCGGAGGAAACCCACACAGACAGGGAGAGAAAGTGCAGTCTCCACACAGACAGTCACCCAAGGTAGGAATTGATCCGGGGACCCTGCTGCTGTGAGGCAGCAGAGCAAACCACTGTGTCACTGTTACACCAATGTCTTTGGGAAGGGGCAGAACAGGGTAAAGTGGATGGAATCAAGATGGGAAGAAATGATCTTGGTGGGGCTGGAACAGGCCGAAATAATGGGTGCACTGGGACTTTCCTGTTTGTGGATTTTGGGAAGGAGGTAGAAGCGGGAGGTTGATGCAGGATGTGTGCAATTGTGGGACTCTGATGTCTGAGACTGTGGACAGAAGATATCCAGAGTCAAGGAGGTCAGTGAAAGCCCTGGAAACAATATCATGATGTTTGGTGGTGTGCTGCTGGTCCAGGGGGAGGTACCAGGCTGTGCCTGAGAGCTGACGGTCAGCCTCTGTGAGGAAGAGGTCAGTACACCAGACAATAATGGCACCGCCCTTGTGAGCAGCTTAGATCACCAGGCCAGGGTTGGATATCAGAGAGAGGATTGGAGCAAGTTTAGAGTGAGTCAGGATAGAGTTGGTGAGAGGCACAGGGAAATTGAGACGGTCGATGTCGCACTGACAGATCTCAATGAAAAGATCAAGAGCTGATAGGAGGCCAGAGGGCGGGGTCCAGGTAGAGGGAGATTACTGGAGGCGGATGGATTTCACAACAAATATTCATAAAATAGACAGTGAGAAACAGCAGAGACAATATTATCTATTCACTGATCACCAACAGAATAATTACCAAAGAATTGAGAAGCAGAAGTCGGTCTCTGTTATCCTTGAACTTAGAACAGAATATAATCAAATCTTACAGTCACAATGTCAACAGTTGGAAGCATTGAATGAGAAGTCTGAGTTAAAAGAAATCCAGTAACACAGAGTACACTAAATAGTCGGCACATATTCCAAAGTCAACATTATTCCTGACACATTTCATCCAATTATTTCAATAACTACCAGAAATAATAGATCTGAGTAGTATGATGGATGTTAAACAATTTGATTTTCTAAAGGCCGTCAGTAAGATCCGACATAACAGACTGATGAGTAATCTCAGAGCCAGTGGAGTTAGGGGACACAGCAGCAGGATGGACACATGCTGGTGACACACACAGAAAATAGGGAGAGGAGTTAAAGGGATTTAGGCTGATTGGTGGAAGGTGGGAAGTGGTGTTCCACAAGGATCAGCACTGGGATCACTCTCCTTCACCATTCCCATCAACAATATGGGATCGGGAAGCAGAATGATAATTACATAATTTACAGACAAAATCAAATTGGGAGTGATAGTGAATACAGAGGCAGAATACAACTAATTACAGGCACACATCATCATTAATTATGAATTTTCAAAGTGGGTATTTCGATGGGACATTAATGTCCCGACAGATCAGTGTCCGCTGCTGCATTTTGTTCAGAACAATAAGTCCCCCAATCACTCCTTGGAAAACAAGTGTGTGAATGGACTGGAGGGGTTTCTGGCTTCAGGTGAATAGATTCACAAATCGTGTGAAGCAGAAAGACAGTTTAAAAACACCCATAAAAATTGATCAAACATGTGAGTTCATTTCAGGATGAATAGGAATGAGAAAATATCACAAAACCTATTGGAATACTGCACTGCTGTGGGTTTTATGAAACATTAGAGTGTGGGTGATATCTGTTCCTGTTAGAGTAGATCAATAGAAAACAGAGATAGAGACATTGCACTTCATACAATAAATATCAAACATCTTCAAAACACAGCCAAACTCTTCCTGTTTTCAACCTATTCCAAAGTTAAAACACACAGAGAGAACTCCACAGAATGGAGCGACCACTCACCAATAAAATACATCATTTCAAAATAGAACCAACTAATTTCAGTCCAGTTACTGACCCACACACAATACAATTCCACACGGACAGATAGTCCCAGTAATAGATAGATAATTGGATCAGATATTCCACTCTGGTGGGACCCACACTCAGTACAATTCTACACTGACAGATACTTCCAGTAATCCTTCTTCACTGCTGTCAGATATTCCACTCTGGTGAGAGATCCACACTCTGTACAATTCTACACTGACAGATACTTCCAGTAATCCTTGTTCAACGCTGTCAGATATTCCACTCTGGATAGTGACCCACAGTCAGTACAATTCTACACTGACAGACACTTCCAGCAATCCTTGTTCACCGCTGTCAGATATTCCACTCTGGTGTGGGACCCACAGTCAGTACAATTCCGCACTGACAGATACTTCCAGTAATCCTTGTTCACCGCTGTCAGATATCCCACTCTGGATAGTGACCCACAGTCAGCACAATTCTACACTGACAGTGCCCGCAGTCAGTGTGATTTAATTCTTTCTCCTCCTAAACCTCCCTTCAGAGAGATTGCCTTGACTGAAATCCAATCTAACATTATACAAGATTCCACTCAATATAATAACTTCACCTGTCAGAGATCTAGTGAGTTACAAACAGAGGTTTATTGTGAGTTGATGAAAGGGATTCAAACCATTGACATGCTTAAAGACATTTAACAATGATATCGTTGACCAGGTGTCGATCGAACAGTGAGCACGAGATCAGGACCAGGTATTTTCAGTCAGAGTTTAAAATCAGAGAGCCGCTCACACACAGATTTACACCAATTCAATGGTGACAGTCACTTACCAGGAACACCAACAATAGCCAGGATTGGGTAGAATACTTTCTCAGCAATATCAATTGGATAAAGCATTTTCAGTGTGAAGTGATGTGTCCCTTCCTGCGATTGGCAATCTCTCTGTCTAAAACTCTGAGGTTATATATTCTCCAAGCTTTTAATTAATACCCTGTGGAACCGCCTCAGGGAAATTGAGGTTGTGACATCGTTTAACTTATTTTTCAAGATGTGAACAAATAGATTACGATATTGTGTTCAGTGAAAGCAAATATTATTTTTGTGAGTGAGTGACCTCTTTGCAAACACTGGACGGTGTTGATCACATTGTTCAACTAACATTAACAGAAAGGATGCTGTCCACTCAGACACCATCAGTCCCATCTCTACATCTCACATTGTTTCAGTGATATCCCTCACTCCACTGTAACCACTCAGTGATTCAGTTCCAATTGTCAGTGTGTTTCTCAGGGTGGTTCCAATGCACTCTGGGTTGTAGCTGTCTCTCTAACTGTGACCATTCAGAGATTCAGTTCCAATTGTCAGTGTGTTTCTCTGGGTGGTTCCACTGCTCTCTGGGATGTAGCTGCCTCTGTAACTGTGACCATTCAGTGATTCAGTTCCAATTTTCAGTGTGTTTCTCTGGGTGGTTCCATTGCACTCTGGGGTGTAGTTGTCTCTGTGACGGTGACCATTCAGTGATTCAGTTCCAATTGTCAGTGTTTTTCTCTGGGTGGTTCCACTGCGCTCTGGGGTGTAGTTATCTCTGTAACTGGGACCATTCAGTGATTCAGTTCCAATTGTCAGTGTGTTTCTCTGGGTGGGTCCACTGCACTCTGGGGCGTAGCTGTCTCTATAACTGTGACCATTCAATGATTCAGTTCCAATTGTCAGTGTGTTTCTCTGGGTGGTTCCACTGCACTCTGGGATGTAGCTGTCTCTGTAACTGTGACCATTCAGTGATTCAGTTCCAATTGTCAGTGTGTTTCTCTGGGTGGGTCCACTGCACACTGGGGTGTAGCTGTCTCTGTAACTGTGACCATTCCTTTATTTTATTTCAGTAGTTTCCGTTTGAGCATAAGTAGAACATTTCAATGTCTCCAAAATCTGGAACTATTTAAAGTGCAAAGTATGTGATCCCATATCTAAATCTGATTCAGCCCCTCAAACTAAGAAAATATTTAGCATCATTGGAACCTCAGAAAACTCAGAGGCTGCAGCAGCAACAAATTCATCACCTCAGAGAGCAGCATTAATACATAGTCAGCAGTGAAAACTAGTACTCCGTCTCTAACTGACACCGGCCTCCATCTGATACACACACTTCAACTGGGAGAGAGGCGGGGTGAGATATGGAGGAAGAGAGAACTGGTGTGTGAGATGTGCTGATAGAAGTCAGGGTGAGAGAGAAAGAGGGTGTGAGGAGAGATATTGGGAGAGAAAGAGGGTGGAGAAATAAAGGATAAAACGGGAGAAGGAGGTGGATTGTCTGAGAGAAAGGGAAGCAGATAGTGGAGAGGGTGAGTGGCTGACGGAGGCAGATTGGGTGAGAAGGATGGTGTATTAAATACTCACATAATCTTAGACATAAGTACAGGAGAGAGCGACTGAGTGACTGAGGGAGCGGGAGAGGGAACGATTGTGAGGGAAAGTGTGAGAGAGGGAAACAGAGTGAGAGAAAGTGTGATAGAGGGAAAGAGTGTGAGAGAACGTGTGAGAGAGGGAAAAAGTGTGAGAGAAAATGTGAGAGAGGGAAAGAGAGTCAGAGAAAGTGTGAAAGAGGGAAAGAGTGTGAGAGAAAGTGTGAGAGAGGGAACGAGTGTGAGAGAAAGTGTGAGAGAGGGAAAGAGAGTCAGAGAAAGTGTGAGAGAGGGAAAGTGTGAGAGAAAGTGTGAGAGACGGAAAGTGTGAGAGAGGGAAAGAGCATGAGAGAAAGTGTGAGAGAGGGAAAGAGTTTAAGACAAAGTGTGAGAGAGTGAAATAGAGTCAGAGACATTGTGAGAGAGGGAAAGAGAGTGAGAAAAAGTGTGAGAGAGGGAAAGTGTGAGAGAGGGAAAGAATGTGAGAGAACGTGTGAGAGAGAGAAAGAGTGTGAGAGAAATTGTGAGAGAGGGAAAGAGAGTGAGAGAAATTGTGAGAGAGGGAATGAGAGTGAGAAAAAGTGTGAGAGAGGGAAAGTGTGAGAGAGGGAAAGATTGTGAGAGAAATTGTGAGAGAGAGAAAGAGAGTGAGAGAAATTGTGAGAGAGGGAAAGAGAGTGAGAAAAACTGTGAGAGAGGGAAAGAGAGTGAGAGAAAGTGTGAGAGAGGGAAAGTGTGTGAGAGAAAGTGTGAGAGAGGGATCGAGAGTGAGAGAAAGTGTGAGAGAGGGAAAGAGTGTTAGAGAAATTGTGAGAGAGGGATAGAGTGAGAGAAAGTGTGAGAGAGGGACAAAGTGTGAGAGAGAGAAAGAGTGTGAGAGAAAGTGTCATTGAGGGAGTTTTGTGAGAGGGAGGGAGGCATGGAGGGAGAGATATATAGGGATGGAGAGAGAGAGGGACAGTGTGAAAGTGTCTAACGGAGATGTGAGAGAGGGAGGGAGGCATGATGCAGAGAGAGAGAGGGGGGGGAGAGTGAGAGAGAGGGACAGAATGTGAGAGAGGGGTAAGTGTGAGACAAGGGAAATCTGCTAGAGAGAGTGGGAGAGTGGGAGTGAGTATCTATGAAGAAGAAAGTATGTGAGAGGCAGGAATTTGAGAGAGGGAGTGTGAGAGATGGAGGGATTGTGAGAGATGGAGGGTGAGAGAGGGAGAGAGTGTGAGGAAGGGAGACTGAGTGAGACAGGTAGATTTTGTTAGACAGGGAGAGAGTGTGAGAGAGGGAGAGAGTCTGAGAGGGAGACAAAGTGGGAGACAGTGGGAGAGAGGGAGGGTGACTGAGGTAGAGAATGTGTCAGAGGGAGAGAATGTGAGGGGGAGAGTGTGAGAGAGGGTGAGAGTGCTAGCGAGGGAGGGAGTACAAAAGAGAGAATGCGAAAGGGGAGAGGGGGAGAGAGTGTGAGAGAGGGAGAAAGTGTGAGAGAGGGAGGGTGAGAGAGGGAGGGTGAGAGAGTGAGAGAGTGTGAGAGAGTGAGACACTGTGAGAGAGGGAGGGAGTGTGAGAGGGGGACAGAATGTGATAGAGGGAGAGAGTGTCAGAGAGGGAGAAAGTGTGAGAGAGGGAGAGAGTGTGAGAGAGGGAGAAAGTGTGAGAGAGTGTGAGAGAGGGAGACAGTGTGGGAGAGGGACAGAGTGTGAGAGAGGGAGAGAGTGTGAGAGTGGGAGGCAGTGTGGGAGAGGCAGAGAGTGTGAGAGTGGGAGGGATTGTTGAGAGGGAGAGAGTGTGAGCGAGGGAGAGAGTGTGAGAGAGGGAGAGAGTGTGAGGGGGGAGAGCGTGTGGGAGAGGGAGAGAGTGTGAGAGAGGGAGAGAGTGTGAGAGTGGGAGGTAGTGTGGGAGAGGGAGAGCGTGTGAGAGGGGGACAGAGTGTGAGAGAGGGAGACAGTGTGGGAGAGGGAGAGAGTGTCAGAGAGGGAGACAGTGTGAGAGAGGGAGAGAGTGTGAGAGTGTGAGGGATTGTTGAGAGGGAGAGAGTGTGAGCGAGGGTGACAGTGTGAGAGAGGGAGAGAGTGTGAGAGAGGGAGAGAGTGTGAGAGTGGGTGACAGTGTGAGAGAGGGAGAGAGAGGGAGAGTGGGTGACAGTGTGGGAGAGGGAGAGAGTGTGAGAGAGGGAGAGAGTGTGAGAGTGGGAGGCAGTGTGGGAGAGGGAGAGAGTGTGAGAGTGGGAGGTAGTGTGGGAGAGGGAGAGAGTGTGAGAGTGGGCGGCAGTGTGGGAGAGGGAGAGAGTGTGAGAGTGGGTGACAGTGTGGGAGAGGGAGAGAGTGTGAGAGAGGGAGAGAGTGTGAGACAGTGTGAGAGAGGGAGTGAGAGGGAGAGTGGGTGACAGTGTGGGAGAGGGAGAGAGTGTGAGAGTGGGAGGCAGTGTGGGAGAGGGAGAGAATGGGAGGCAGTGTGGGCGAGGGAGAGAGTGTGAGAGTGGGAGGCAGTGTGGGAGAGGGAGAGAGTGTGAGAGTGGGAGGCAGTGTGGGAGAGGGAGAGAGTGTGAGACTGGGTGACAGTGTGGGAGAGGGAGACAGTGTGAGAGTGGGAGACAGTGTGAGAGTGGGTGACAGTGTGGGAGAGGGAGAGAGTCTGAGAGTGGGTGACAGTGTGGGAGAGGGAGAGAGTGTGAGAGTGGGTGACAGTGTGGGAGAGGGAGAGAGTGTGAGAGAGGGAGAGAGTGAGACACTGTGAGAGATGAAGGGAGTGTGAGAGAGAGAGAGAGAGAGAGAGTGAGAGAGGGAGAAAGTGTGGGAGAGGGATAGAGTGTGAGAGAGGGGGTGGGATTGTTGAGAGGGAGAAAGTGTGAGAGAGGGAGAGAGTGTGAGAGAGGGAGAGAGTGTGGGAGAGGGAGAGAGTGTGAGAGAGGGAGGGATTGTTGAGAGGGAGAGAGTGTGAGCGAGGGAAAGAGTGTGAGAGTGGGTGACAATGTGAGAGAGGGAGAGAGTGTGAGAGAGGGAGACAGTGTGAGAGAGGGAGAGAGTGTGAGAGAGGGAGACAGTGTGAGAGAGGGAGACAGTGTGGGAGAGGGAGAGAGTGTGAGAGTGGGTGACAGTGTGGGAGAGGGAGAGAGTGTGAGAGTGGGAGGGATTGTTGAGAGGGAGTGTGAGCGAGGGAGAGAGTGTGAGAGAGGGATAGTGTGAGAGAGTGAGGGTGAGGGAGGGAGAGAGTGCAAGGGAGAGATAGAGTGTGAGGGAGTGTTCTTGGAGATATGGGAAACTGGCTATCATGTGGGAAACACAATACCGATTAATACATTTGCTGAGTAAACAAACTTGTTCCTAAATTATAAAATCAGATCCTGGATGAAGTAAATGCCCTCCATGCAGTATTGCACCATTTAAGTTGTGAATAACTGACAGAGTGTGATAGGTCAGTTATTGTGCAGAGCTGGAATAGAACTTGTCTTTCCCCAGTCAGAGGCCAGAAAGCAAACACGTGGCACAGCCGCTTTTAAAAATAATTGTAAAGCAACCTGAAAAAAGATAGACCTCCCTCTAATTATTAAAGGTGCGTCTGCTTTTATTGGGAGCAACACAGATGTTTTCAATATTAAAGCACAGGCAGCGCCCAGGGTCAGACAGATTGGAACTTACAATGAAGTTGATGCTGTGAAGTAAGCAGTGAGCTAAAGCGGGCGCTGGGTTCACACATGGACACAGTGAATAGAAAGGATTACAGTGAGAATACTCGCGGTGATGGGGAACTTGGAGGGAACCTGCAGGTGCTGGTCCCATCATCTCACAGCCAGACCACATCCAAAGCCTTTAAAATGCGTGAAGTCCCGAAGGAGGACATTCATTCCTGGGGCTGGTTTAGCACACTGGGATAAATCGCTGGCTTTTAAAGCAGAGCAAGGCAGGCCAGCAGCACGGTTCAATTCCCGGATCAGCCTCCCCGAACAGGCGCCGGAATGTGGCGACTAGGGGCTTTTCACTGTAACTTCATTTGAAGCCTACTTGTGACAATAAGCGATTTTCATTTCATTTCATTCCATTTTATTTCATTCCGTTTGAACTCAGCGGCTCTGTAGATGAGCAGATGATTCAATCCCACTGCACCGCCCTTTCCCTGGAGACGTATATTTGATTTCTGTCACTCCTACCATTCCCTGTGAAACCACTGTTGTATCTGCCGGCACCAGTGTCCCAGGCCGTGCAGACCAGATCAGAACCACTCGCTGTGTGAATCGTTTCGAAGCAGTTTTCCCTTCGGGATGATTGGATTGGCTGGGGCTGGGTTATTGGGAATAAAAGACGATGATGTGAGATTCGTTCCACACATTTAAGATGATATTAGTTTTGGATAATCTGGATGTAAATGAACTATTTCCATGAACAATATAAATATCTGTGGGAAAGATGTAACTGAAATATATGATCATGCAGCTACATTCATCAGGAGTAATGCAGAGCCGGAGCTGATAACAAATGACAACATGGGGAGACTACACGGTCCCTCACACCTCCTCCACCATTCAATTTAATCACTGCTCAGCTTCTGCCTCAATGTCATTTCCCGCTTGTTCCTCACATCCTTTCATTACCTCATTTTCTGTATTCCCAATAAAAGCAGACGCACATTTAATCATTAGAGGGAGGTCTATCTTTTTTCAGGTTGCTTTACAATTATTTTTAAAAGCGGCTGTGCCACGTGTTTGCTTTCTGGCCTCTGACTGGGGAAAGACAAGTTCTATTCCAGCTCTGCACAATAACTGACCTATCACACTCTGTCAGTTATTCACAACTTAAATGGTGCAAAACAGTCAGTGCAGGGATCCCCTGGGGTCGTTCCCCTGAGAAACAAGTACACCGCTTTGGATACTTGTGGGGGGGGGACTTACCAGGGGTAAGCTATGGGGTACGGGCCTCTGGCACGGAGTCTGTCCCTGTTGCTCAAAAGGGAAGGGGGGAGAGGAGCAGAGCATTAGTAATTGGGGACTCTATAGTCAGGGGCACAAATAGGAGATTTTGTGGGAGCGTGAGAGACTCACGTTTGGTATGTTGCCTCCCAGGTGCAAGGGTACGTGATGTCTCGGATCGTGTTTTCCGGGTCCTTAAGGGGGAGGGGGAGCAGCCCCAAGTCGTGGTCCACATTGGCACTAACGACATAGGTAGGAAAGGGGATAAGGATGTCAGGCAGGCTTTCAGGGAGCCAAGATGGAAGCTCAGAACTAGAACAAACAGAGTTGTTATCTCTGGGTTGTTGCCCGTGCCACGTGATAGTGAGATGAGGAATAGGGAGAGAGAGCAATTAAACACGTGGCTACAGGGCTGGTGCTGGCGGGAGGGATTCAGATTTCTGGATAACTGGGGCTCTTTCTGGGGAAGGTGGGACCTCTACAGACAGGATGGTCTACATCTGAACCTGCGGGGCACAAATATCCTGGGGGGGAGATTTGTTAGTGCTCTTTGGGGGGGGGGGGTTTAAACTAATGCAGCAGGGGCATGGGAACCTGGATTGTAGTTTTAGGGTAAGGGAGAATGAGAGTATAGAGGTCAGGAGCTCAGATTTGACTTCGCAGGAGGGGGCCGGTGTTCAGGTAGGTGGTTTGACGTGTGTCTACTTCAATGCCAGGAGTATACGAAATAAGGTAGGGGAACTGGCAGCATGGGTTGGTACCTGGGACTTCGATGTTGTGGCCATTTCGGAGACATGGATAGAGCAGGGACAGGAATGGATGTTGCAGGTTCCGGGGTTTAGGTGTGTTAGTAAGCTCAGAGAAGGAGGCAAAAGAGGGGGAGGTGTGGCGCTGCTCGTCAAGAGCAGTATTACGGTGGCGGAGAGGATGCTAGATGGGGACTCATCTTCCGAGGTAGTATGGGCTGAGGTTAGAAACATGAAAGGAGAGGTCACACTGTTGGGAGTCTTCTATCGGCCTCCAAATAGTTCTAGGGATGTAGAGGAAAGGATGGCGAGGATGATCCTGGATAAGAGCGAAAGTAACAGGGTAGTTATTATGGGAGACTTTAACTTTCCAAATATTGACTGGAAAAGATATAGTTCGAGTACATTAGATGGGTCGTTTTTTGTACAGTGTGTGCAGGAGGGTTTCCTGACACAGTTTGTTGACAGGCCAACAAGAGGCGAGGCCACATTGGATTTGGTTTTGGGTAATGAACCAGGCCAGGTGTTGGATTTGGAGGTAGGTGAGCACTTTGGGGACAGTGACCACAATTCGGTGACGTTTACGTTAAGGATGGAAAGGAATAAGTATACACCGCAGGGCAAGAGTTATAGCTGGGGAAGGGCAATTATGATGCCATTAGACGTGACTTGTGGGGGGGGGGGGGATAAGCTGGAGAAGTAGACTGCAAGTGTTGGGCACACTGGATAAGTGGGGCTTGTTCAAGGATCAGCTACTGCGTGTTCTTGATAAGTATGTACCGGTCAGGCAGGGAAGAAGGTGCCGAGCGAGGGAACCGTGGTTTACCAAAGAAGTGGAATCTCTTGTTAAGAGGAAGAAGGAGGCCTATGTGAAGATGAGGTGTGAAGTTTCAGTTGGGGCGATGGATAGTTACAAGGTAGCGAGGAAGGATCTAAAGAGAGAGCTAAGACGAGCAAGGAGGGGACATGAGAAGTATTTGGCAGGAAGGATCAAGGAAAACCCAAAAGCTTTCTATCGGTATGTCAGGAATAAGCGAATGACTAGGGAAAGAGTAGGACCAGTCAAGGACAGGGATGGGAAGTTGTGTGTAGAGTCTGAAGAGATAGGCGAGATACTAAATGAATATTTTTCGTCAGTATTCACTCAAGAAAAAGATAATGTTGTGGAGGAGAATGCTGAGCTCCAGGTAAATAGATTAGATGGCATTGAGGTACGTAGGGAAGAGGTGTTGGCAAGTCTGGACAGGCTGAAAATAGATAAGTCCCCGGGACCTGATGGGATTTATCCTAGGATTCTCTGGGAGGCCAGGGAAGAGATTGCTGGACCATTGGCTTTGATTTTTATGTCATCATTGGCTACAGGAATAGTGCCAGAGGACTGGAGGATAGCAAATGTAGTCCCTTTTTTCAAAAAGGGGAGCAGAGACAACCCCGGCAACTATAGACCGGTGAGCCTCACGTCTGTAGTGGGTAAAGTCTTCGAGGGCATTATAAGAGACAAGTTTTATAATCATCTAGATAGGAATAATATGGTCAGGGATAGTCAGCATGGCTTTGTGAAGGGTAGGTCATGCCTCACAAACCTTATCGAGTTCTTTGAGAAGGTGACTGAACAGGTAGACGAGGGTAGAGCAGTTGATGTGGTGTATATGGATTTCAGCAAAGCGTTTGATAAGGTTCCCCACGGTAGGCTATTGCAGAAAATACGGAGGCTGGGGATTGAGGGTGATTTAGAGATGTGGATCAGAAATTGGCTAGCTGAAAGAAGACAGAGGGTGGTGGTTGATGGGAAATGTTCAGAATGGAGTTCTGTCACAAGTGGAGTACCACAAGGATCTGTTCTGGGGCCGTTGCTGTTTGTCATTTTTATCAACGACCTAGAGGAAGGCGCAGAAGGGTGGGTGAGTAAATTTGCAGACGATACTAAAGTCGGTGGTGTTGTCGATAGTGTGGAAGGAAGTAGCAGGTTACAGAGGGATATAGATAAGCTGCAGTGCTGGGCTGAGAGGTGGCAAATGGAGTTTAATGTAGAGAAGTGCGAGGTGATTCACTTTGGAAGGAATAACAGGAATGTGGAATATTTGGCTAATGGAAAAGTTCTTGAAAGTGTGGATGAGCAGAGGGATCTAGGTGTCCATGTACATAGATCCCTGAAAGTTGCCACCCAGGTTGATAGGGTGGTGAAGAAGGCCTATGGAGTGTTGGCCTTTATTGGTAGAGGGATTGAGTTCCGGAGTCAGGAGGTCATGTTGCAGCTGTACAGAACTCTGGTACGGCCGCATTTGGAGTATTGCGTACAGTTCTGGTCACCGCATTATAGGAAGGACGTGGAGGCTTTGGAACGGGTGCAGAGGAGATTTACCAGGATGTTGCCTGGTATGGAGGGAAAATCTTACGAGGAAAGTCTGATGGACTTGAGGTTGTTTTCGTTAGAGAGAAGAAGGTTAAGAGGAGACTTAATAGAGGCATACAAAATGATCAGTGGGTTAGATAGGGTGGACAGTGAGAGCCTTCTCCCGCGGATGGAAATGGCTAGCACGAGGGGACATAGCCTTAAACTGAGGGGTAATAGATATAGGACAGAGGTCAGAGGTAGGTTCTTTACGCAAAGAGTAGTGAGGCCGTGGAATGCCCTACCTGCTACAGTAGTGAACTCGCCAACATTGAGGGCATTTAAAAGTTTATTGGATAAACATATGGATGATAATGGTATAGTGTAGGTTAGATGGCTTTTGTTTCGGTGCAACATCGTGGGCCGAAGGGCCTGTACTGCGCTGTATTGTTCTATGTTGTATGTTCTATGTTCTGTAAGAATAATGGAGGCTGACACCCAAAGCAACATTTCAAACCGAGTTGGACATTTACGGCCATAAGACCATAAGACACAGGAGCTGAACTTGGTCACTCGGCCAGGCGAGCCTGCTCATTCAATCATGGCTGATATGTTTCTCACCCTCATTCTCCTACCTTCTCACCTTCTCCCCAGAACCCCTGACCTCCTTATTAACCAAGAACCTATCTATCTCTGTCTTAAAGACGCTCAGTGATTTGGCCTCCACAGCCTTCTGCGGCAAAGAGTTCCACAGATTCACCACCCTCTGGCTGAATAAATTCCTCCTCAGCTCTGTTTTAAAGCATTGTGCCTTTAGTCTGAGATTGTGTCCTCTGCTTCTAGTTTTTCCTACAAGTGGAAACATCCTCTCCACGTCCACTCTGTCCAGGACTCACAGTATCCTGGAAGTTTCAATAAGATCCCCCCTCATCCTTCGAAACTCCACGAGTACAGACCCAGAGTCCTCAACCGTTCCTCATACGACAAGCTCTTCATACCAGGGATCGTTCCACTGAACCTCCTGTGGACCCTTTCCAAGGGAAGCATGCCCTTCTTCAGATACGGGGCCCAAAACTGCTCACAATACTCCAAATGGGTCTGACCAGAGCCTTATACAGCCTCAGAAATACATCCCTGCTCTTGTACTCTCGCCCTCTCGACATGAATGCTAACATTGCAATTGCCTTCCTAACTGCCGACTGAACCTGCACGTTAACCGTAAGAGAATCGTGAACAAGGACTCCCAAGCCCCTTTGTGCTTCTGATTTCCGAAACATTTCCCCATTTAGAGAATAGTCAATTCCTCCTTGTAAAGTGCATAACCTCACACTTTTCCACATTGTATTCCATCTGCCACGTCTTTGCAGAATCTCCGAGTCTCAAAGTCCTTCTGCAGCCGCCCCCCCCCCCCACCCCACCGCTTCCTCAATACCACCTGTCCAGATCTTTGTATCATCTGCAAACTCAGCAACAGAGCCTTCGGCTCCTTCTTCCAGATCATTAATGTATATTGTGGAAAGTTGTGGTCCCAGCACTGACCCCTGAGGCACACGACGAGACACCGGCTGCCATCCTGAAAAAGACCCCTTTATCCCCACTCTCTGCCTCTGCCAGTCAGCCAATTATTTTTCCATCCCAGGATCTTGCCCTGAACACCATGGGCTCTTAACCAATTGAACAGACTGGAATGCGGCACTGTGTCAAAGGCCTTCTGGAAATCTACATAAATCGCATCCACTGGTTCTCCCTTGTCTAACTTCCTTGTCACTTCCTCAAAGAACTCTAACAGATTTGTCAGACATGACCTCCCCTTGACGAATCTGTGCTGACTCAGTCCTATTTTATCCTGCACTTCCAAGTACTCCGCAATCTCATCTTTAATAATGGATCTAAAATCTTACCAATGACCGAAGTCAGGCTAACCGGCCGATAATTTCCCGTCTTCTGCCTCCCTCCCTTCTTAACCAGCGTTGCGACATTAGCCACTTTCCAGTCCTCTGGGACCCTTTCTGCCTCCAGTGATTCCTGAAAGATCACCACCACTGCCTCCACAATCTCCTCAGCTATCTCTTTTAGAACCCTGGGATGTAGTCCATCCGTCCAGGTCATTCATCCACCTTCAGACCCTTCAGTTTCCCCAGAACCTTCTCCTTAGTTGGCCTGCCATTTCTTTGTTGCCTATTATTACTTCACCTTAAGTTCCCTAATCAAGTCTGCTTCATTACACATCACCAAATCCAGAATTGCCTGTTCCCCAGTCGGCTCTGTCACAAGCTGCTCCAAAGAAAATCTCTGAGACTTTCCTCATATTCCTTTTCTTGAGATCCACGACCAATCTGATTTTCCCAGTCCACCTGCATATTGATGTCCCCATGATTATTGTAACATTGCCTTTTTTACATGCCTTTTCTATCTCCTGATTTATTTACTGCTCGGGATCCTACAAATAACTCCCATCAGGGTCGTTTTATCTACTCCATTCCTCAACTCTGTCCACAGAGAATCTATGCCTTCTGATCCCATATCGCTCCTCGCTATCGATTTAACTTAATTCCATACTAACATAGAATGTACAGTGCAGAAGGAAGCCATTCGGCCCATCGAGACTGCACCAGCTCTTGGAAAGAGCACCCAACCCAAGGTCAACACCTGCACCCTATCCCCACCCAACACTAAGGGCAATTTTGGACACTAAGGGCAATTTATCATGGCCAATCCACCTAACCTGCACATCTTTGGAATGTGGAAGGAAACCGGAGCACCCGGAGGAAACCCACGCACACACGGGGAGGATGTGCAGACTCCACACAGACAGTGACCCAAGCCGGAATCGAACTTGGGACCCTGGAGCTGTGAAGCAATTGTGCTATCCACAATGTTGCCGTGCTGCCCCCTTTGCCCATCTGATTTTCCTTTCGATAGAACACTTGCATATTTTGAACCCAGCCCTGATCACGTCCCTGTGATTCCCACCAAATCGTACCAGCCAATATCAATGTGCGCAACATGCAAATTTACCTTGTTCCGTATACATAGAACATTACAGCGCAGTACAGGCCCTTCGGCCCTCGATGTTGCGCCGACCTGTGAAACCACTCTAAAGCCCATCTACACTATTCCCTTATTGTCCATATGTCTATCCAATGACCATTTGAATGTCCTTCGTGTTGGCGAGTCCACTATACTGCGCACATTTAGGTCCATCACCCTCAATCCTGCAGTGAGCACCTCCCTTCTCACACTTATCACCTTGTTTGCTCTGCCTGAGGGTGATGTTGTTCAGGTATTTGTGTTCTCCATTTCCCCTTCAGTTATTACACCTTCTGAGCTACCGCTCTGGTTCCCACTCCCTTTCATATTAGTTTCAATTCTCCCGGGTGACACTAACAAACCTCCCAGCGAGGATAGTGATGCCCCTCCAGTTCAGATGCTGCCCGCCCTTCTTGTCCAGGTCCCACCTGTCTTGGAAGATAGCCCAATGGCCCAGAAATCTGAAACCCTCCCTCCTACACCACCCATTTAGACACGTGTGTAGCTGCACTATCCTCTTATTTCTGGCCTCACTGTCACGTGGCACAGGGAGTAATCCTGAGAGTAATCCTCAGAGCACCGGGAGGAAACCCACACAGAACGTGCAGACTCCGCACAGACAGTGACCCAAGCCGGGAATCGAACCTGGGACCCTGGTGCTGTGAAGCAACAGGCATCACGCCTCTGTGCTACAGTGCCGGTCTTCAAATCAGGAATCCTGAAGAATTGGGAGAGTGTCGGTATCACGGAGAGCTGTGGATCTGCTGTGTAATACTGAGAAATAAATCACCAAGGCCATGGCAGGGTTTGATTCTCCTCCAATCCGCCAGCTCCAATCTTAACCATCGCATTAGACCCCGGCATCGATCAGTCCATTAAACCTGGGGAACAGACTCTAATTGATAAATAATGAATGGAAACAATGGTTGATCACTCTCTTATTGTGGAACAGTCAGTATTTTCCCGAGGAGAAACACTAGAGGAACAGAAGGGAACCAAAAGGACCAGTCTCCCCAACAACACCAGCGGGAGCTTGTGGTTATCCAGTTCCAGCAATCAGATAGCCTCAATAATTTAAATAAATAAGTGACACAATATATAATAGCTTCTCAGCCCATTACTTCCCGGCTTCCATCATTCAAATTGCTGAGACGTCTTCAGTAGAAACATGCAGAGATGTCACATGGAATTCCACCACATAGCAGCGATATTTCTAGTAATTAATGGAATTAAAACGTGAAAGATAATTTCTGATATTCATAGAAATTTTCAAATGCATATTATTGTGAAAAGTACAAAGATTTCTAGATATATTCACTAATCATTGGACTGAAAATAATCATATTCCTGGCATGATGATTCTATAGAACGTTAATAACAGTTTAGTTAATTGTGAGCAAAAATGTGCCTGTTCAATTTATTGTGTTATTATAGGATGGTCAGGAATTACTGACTCTATTTGAAAGAACAATCCTATTTTGATTATTGTCTGAACAATATTTAGTTACGCCTCTGATTACTGGAAGAATCTATCCTTCAATACTCACATTCAAAGTTGCAATTAAATGTTTTTCGTTGTTTACTGTGTTCAATGGACTGAAAACGAATGTGATGCTTTCTATCAATGTTGTGCAAAAATGATGGTGTAATATATGTCATCCTGCCTTCCATCATTGGATTTCAGAGATCATAGAATTCACAGTGCAGAAGGAGGCCATTCGGCCCATCGAGTCTGTACCGGCTCTTGGAAAGAGCACCCTACCCAAGCCCACACCTCCACCCTATCCCCATAACCCAGTAACCGCACCTAACCTGAGGGCAATTTATCACAGCCAATCCACCTAACCTGCACATCTTTGGACTGTGGGAGACAATCAGAGCACCCGGAGGAAACCCACGCAGACACGGGGAGAACGTGCAGACTCTGCACAGACAGTGACCCAAGCCGGGAATCGAACCTTGGACCCTGGCACTGTGACGTCATATTGGCACCACTGTGCCCCCGTGCTGCCCGATTTGCTCAGTTTTCTTTGGTAGAAACAGGCAGAGAGAATTCTCACACGATTCAGTCATGGCACAACTATGATTAATGGAATTAAATCCTGAGATATAATTGCTGGTATCATAGACATGGAAAATATTTCCAAATACATATCATTGTGGGAAGTTAAAAGATTTATTCATACCGTTAGTGGTCAATGGATTAATCAGTATCTTGCCATGATAATTCTCTTGGAAAATGATCATCGGTTTAATGTCCTGTACCCGGTTCTCCGTCCCGCCAGCCCCGTTATCTGTCGTGGCCCACCCACCGCCACAACGGGATTCTCCGTTCCCGCAGCCGGTCAATGAGGTTTCCCACCGTGACCACCCCACGCCATCGAGAAACCCGCCGACATTGGGGCGCTGCCGGCGGGAATGGAGGATGCTGCCGAGGGAGAATCCCATTGATTGGGATTGTGACCTGAGCAAATGCATGTTTAATTGATGCTATTATTGTTGTGTGGTCAGGAATTACAGATTATATTCCACTGATTAACAATCTTCATTTGATTATGGTCTGAACAGTAATTAGAAACCGCCTTTGATTATTGCAATGAACAATCCTTTGACAATCACAGTGAAAGATGCAATGCAATGTTTTTAGTTATTTGCTGTGTTTAATGGACTGAAAACTAATTTGGTATTTTCTATCAATGTTGCACAAATAATAATTGGTTGTGTAATGTTTGTTTTAGCTACTCTTGTCCAGCACCTTGGGTATGGCTACCTCCCTGTAACAGGCTAGATTGTAAACAACGATATACTAGGCAGCGACCAGTGTAAATCAAGATATACTACCCAGGACCACGGTAAATAATGTTATAAAGCCAAGGGAACACTGTGAATAACGATACACTATAGAGGGACCACTGTAAATAGAACATAGAACATAGAACAATACAGCGCAGTACAGGCCCTTCGGCCCACGATGTTGCACCGAAACAAAAGCCATTTAACCTACACTATGCCATTATCATCCATATGTTTATCCAATAAACTTTTAAATGCCCTCAATGTTGGCGAGTTCACTACTGTAGCAGGTAGGGCATTCCACGGCCTCACTACTCTTTGCGTAAAGAACCTACCTCTGACCTCTGTCCTATATCTATTACCCCTCAGTTTAAAGTTATGTCCCCTCGTGCCAGCCATATCCATCCGCGGGAGAAGGCTCTCACTGTCCACCCTATCCAACCCCCTGATCATTTTGTATGCCTCTATTAAGTCTCCTCTTAACCTTCTTCTCTCCAACGAAAACAACCTCAAGTCCGTCAGCCTTTCCTCATAAGATTTTCCCTCCATACCAGGCAACATCCTGGTAAATCTCCTCTGCACCCGCTCCAAAGCCTCCACGTCCTTCCTATAATGCGGTGACCAGAACTGTACGCAATACTCCAAATGCGGCCGGACCAGAGTTCTGTACAGCTGCAACATGACCTCCCGACTCCGGAACTCAATCCCTCTACCAATAAAGGCCAACACTCCATAGGCCTTCTTCACAACCCTATCAACCTGCGTGGCAACTTTCAGGGATCTTTGTACATGGACACCTAGATCCCTCTGCTCAGCCACACTTTCAAGAACTTTACCATTAGCCAAATATTCCGCATTCCTGTTATTCCTTCCAAAGTGAATCACCTCACACTTCTCTACATTAAACTCCATTTGCCACCTCTCAGCCCAGCTCTGCAGCTTATCTATATCCCTCTGTAACCTGCTACATCCTTCCACACTATCGACAACACCACCGACTTTAGTATCATCTGCAAATTTACTCACCCACCCTTCTGTGCCTTCCTCTAGGTCATTGATAAAAATGACAAACAGCAACGGCCCCAGAACAGATCCTTGTGGTACTCCACTTGTGACTGTACTCCATTCTGAACATTTCCCATCAACCACCACCCTCTGTCTTCTTTCAGCTAGCCAATTTCTGATCTACATATAAATATTGATATACTGCCCAGGGGCACCGTACATAATGATATACTACCCAGGATTCCATGTATATACCACACAGGGACCACTGTAAATAATGATACAAAACTCAGGAAGCACTGTAAACAATGATATACTACCCAGAGCCCATTATAAATAATGATATACTATCCAGGAACTGCTGTAAATAATGATCTTCTACATAGAGACCAATGTAAATAATGATATGCGACATAGGAACCAATGTAAATAACGATATACTACCCAGGGCCACTGTAAATAACGATATACTACGCAGAGACCACTCTAAGTAATGGTATACTAACCAGGAACCACTGTAAATCACGATATACCACCAAGGGTCACGGTAAAGAATGTGATTATGCACAGTGATCACTGTAAATAATTACATACTACACAGGGGACCTGTAAATAATGATATACTGCCCAGGGACCAGTGTATTTTAATGATGTACTGCACAGGAACCACTGTAAATAATTACAGACTACATAGGGAACACTGTAACTAATGATATTGCTATGGTCAGGGATTAGGGAACCCCAGAGTGTATCATGGAGTTCACCTGATCCACAAGTTTAGTAGATTGTGGTATATAGAGCACTAGGCCTAGTCTACAGATGTGGTAGAGCAGAAATGGAAAAGTATTTTTAAAAGCAAAACAATGTTTATTCTATGAACTCAAGTTGACCTCTTTGAAACAAACAGTGAACAAGTTAGTAACCATTAATTCAAATACAACCCCCAAAGATAACAACACTGAGTCATCCGTAAGCTGTCCTTTTAACATCCAGAAGACTTAAAACACCTTTTACCTGAAGCACATTAGGTTTACATTCACTACTGAGAACATTTATAATTCTGAATTCACCAAATGATCCAGAGATCGTTTTTTAATGGCAGAGAGAACAGCAGTACACCTGCTTGGCCTGTCTTCAGCTCCAACACTGAAAACGAAACTAAAACACACCGTGCAGCAAACAGCCTAAAACGAAAGTAAAACGCTGAGAGACAGCCCATTTCCACCCACTCAATGACATCACTGCATTAGTAAACACCCATTTCTTAAATGTACTCTCAGTACAAATATTTATATACATACCATTTATAAACACCCATTTCTTAAAGGGACTCTCATATGACACCTCCCCCCCAAGAAAAAAAAATCATCAACTTAAAGATGGTTTCATTGCTCACCTTTTCACTATACTTAAAGAAATGCACACAGTAAATATGCTTTTGTGTTTCAAAAAAATCAACACGTGCAAACAGGTACAGTAAT
>NW_027309578.1:0-26000 GCF_047496885.1 Scyliorhinus torazame | reverse complement strand
CAAACCTCCGCGACTCTCAGCTCCCCCTCTTTTCAAACCTCGGCGACTCTCAGCTCCCGCTCTTTTCAAACCTCCGCGACTCTCAGCTCCCGCTCTTTACAAACCACCATGACTCTCAGCTCCCTCTCTTTTCAAACCTGCGCGACTGTCAGCTCCCGCTCTTTTCAAACCTCCGCGACTCTAAGCTCCCGCTCTTTTCAAACCTCCGCGACTCTCATCTCCCGCTCTTTTCAAACCTCCGCGGCTCTCAGCTCCCGCTCTTTTCAAACCTCTGCGACTCTTAGCTCCCGCTCTTTTCAAACCTCCGCGACTCTCAGCTCACGCTCTTTTCAAACCTCCGCGACTCTCATCTCCCGCTCTTTTCAAACCTACACGACTCTCAGGTCCTGCTATTTTCACAACTCCGTGACTCTCAGCTCACGCTATTTTCAAACCTCCGCGACTCTCAGCTCCCGTTCTTTTCAAACCTCCGCGACTCTCAGCTCCCGCTCTTTTCAAACCTCCGCGACTCTCAGGTCCTGCTCTTTTCAAACCTCCGCGAGCCTCAGCTCCCGCTCTTTTCAAACCTCCGCGACTCTCAGCTCCAGCTCTTTTCAAACCTCCGCGACTTTCAGCTCACGCTCTTTTCAAACCTCCGCGACTCTCATCTCCCGCTCTTTTCAAACCTCCACGACTCTCAGGTCCTGCTATTTTCACAACTCCGCGACTCTCAGCTCACGCTATTTTCAAACCTCCGCGACTCTCAGCTCCCGTTCTTTTCAAATCTCCGCGACTCACAGCACCCGCTCTTTTCAAACCTCCGGGACACTCAGGTCCTGCTCTTTTCAAACCTCCGATACTCTCAGCTCACGCACTTTTCAAACCTCCGCGACTCACAACTCCCGCTCTTTTCAAACCTCCGCGACTCTCAAGCCCCGCTCTTTTCAAACCTCCGCCACTCTCAGCTCCCGCTCTTTTCCAACCTCTGCGACTCTCAGGTCCTGCTCTTTTCAATCCTAAGCGACTCTCAGCCCCCGCTCTTTTCAAGCCTCCGCGACTCTCAGCTCCGGCTCTTCTCAAATCTCCGCGACTCTCAACTCCCGCTCTTTTCAAACCTCCGGGACTCTCAGGTCCCGCTCTTTTCAAACCTCCGTGACTCTCAGCTCCCGCTCTTTTCAAACCTCCGCGACTCTCAGCTCCCGCTCTTTTCAAATCTCCGCGACTCTCAGGTCCCGCTCTTTTCAAACCTCCGTGACTCTCAGCTCCCGCTCTTTGCAAACCTCCGCGACTCTCAGCTCCCGCTCTTTTCAAACCTCCGCGACTCTCAGCTCCAGTTCTTTACAAACTTCCGCGACTCTCAGCTCCCGCTCTTTTCAAACCTCCGTGACTAACAGCTCCCGCTCTTTTCAAACGTCCACGACTCTCAGCTCCCGCTCTTTTCAAATCTCCGCGACTCTCAGCTCCCGCTCTTTTCAAAAATCCGCGACTCTCAGCTCCCGCTCTTTTCAAACCTCCGCGACTCTCAGCTCCCGCTCTTTTCAAGCCTCCGCGACTCTCAGCTCCCGCTCTTTTCAAACCACCGCGCCTCTCAGCTCCCGTTCTTTTCAAACCTCCGTGACTAACAGCTCCCGCTCTTTTCAAACCTCCACGACTCTCAGCTCCCGCTCTTTTCAAACCACCGCGACTCTCAGCTCCCGCTCTTTTCAAATCTCCGCGACTCTCAGCTCCCGCTCTTTTCAAACCTCCGCGACTCTCAGCTCCCGCTCTTTTCAAACCTCCGCGACTCTCAGCTCCCGCTCTTTTCAAGCCTCCGCGACTCTCAGCTCCCGCTCTTCTCAAACCACCGCGACTCTCAGCTCCAGCTCTTTTCAAACCACCGCGACTATCAGCTCCAGCTCTTTTCAAACCTCCGCGCCTCTCAGCTCCCGCTCGTTTCAAACCTCCGCGACTCTCAGGTCATGCTCTTTTCAAATCTCCGCGACTTTCAGCTCCCGCTCTTTTCAAACCTCCGCGAATCTCAGCTCCCGCTCTTTTCAAACCTCCGCGACTCTCAGCTCCCGCTCTTTTCAAACATCCGCGACTCTCAGCTCCCGCTCTTTTCAAACCTCCGCGACTCTCAGCTCCCGCTCTTTTCAAACCTCCGCGACTCTGAGGTTCCGCTCTTTATAAACCTCCGCGACTCTCAGCTCCCGCTCTTTTCAAACCTCCGCGGCTCTCAGCTTCCGCTCTTTTCAAACCTCTGCGACTCCCAGCTCCCGCTCTTGTCAAACCTCCGCGACTCTCAGCTCTCGCTCTTTTCAAACCTCCGCGACTCTCAGCGCCCGCTCTTTGCAAACCTCCGCGACTCTCAGCTCCCGCTCTTTTCAAACCTCCGCGACTCTCAGCTCCCGCTCTTTTCAAACCTCGGCGACTCTCAGCTCCCGCTCTTTTCAAACCATCGCGACTCTCAGCTCCCGCTCTTTACAAACCTCCATGACTCTCAGCTCCCTCTCTTTTCAAACCTGCGCGACTGTCAGCTCCCGCTCTTTTCAAACCTCCGCGACTCTAAGCTCCCGCTCTTTTCAAACCTCCGCGACTCTCATCTCCCGCTCTTTTCAAACCTCCGCGGCTCTCAGCTCCCGCTCTTTTCAAACCTCTGCGACTCTTAGCTCCCGCTCTTTTCAAATCTCCGCGACTCTCAGCTCACGCTCTTTTCAAACCTCCGCGACTCTCATCTCCCGCTCTTTTCAAACCTCCACGACTCTCAGGTCCTGCTATTTTCACAACTCCGCGACTCTCAGCTCACGTTATTTTCAAACCTCCGCGACTCTCAGCTCCCGTTCTTTTCAAACCTCCGCGACTCTCAGCTCCCGCTCTTTTCAAACCTCCGCGACTCTCAGGTCCTGCTCTTTTCAAACCTCCGCGAGCCTCAGCTCCCGCTCTTTTCAAACCTCCGCGACTCTCAGCTCCAGCTCTTTTCAAACCTCCGCGACTTTCAGCTCACGCTCTTTTCAAACCTCCGCGACTCTCATCTCCCGCTCTTTTCAAACCTCCACGACTCTCAGGTCCTGCTATTTTCACAACTCCGCGACTCTCAGCTCACGCTATTTTCAAACCTCCGCGACTCTCAGCTCCCGTTCTTTTCAAATCTCCGCGACTCACAGCACCCGCTCTTTTCAAACCTCCGGGACACTCAGGTCCCGCTCTTTTCAAACCTCCGCGACTCTCAGCTCACGCTCTTTTCAAACCTCCGCGACTCACAACTCCCGCTCTTTTCAAACCTCCGCGACTCTCAAGCCCCGCTCTTTTCAAACCTCCGCGACTCTCAGCTCCCGCTCTTTTCCAACCTCCGCGACTCTCAGGTCCTGCTCTTTTCAATCCTAAGCGACTCTCAGCCCCCGCTCTTTTCAAGCCTCCGCGACTCTCAGCTCCGGCTCTTCTCAAATCTCCGCGACTCTCAACTCCCGCTCTTTTCAAACCTCCGGGACTCTCAGGTCCCGCTCTTTTCAAACCTCCGTGACTCTCAGCTCCCGCTCTTTTCAAACCTCCGCGACTCTCAGCTCCCGCTCTTTTCAAATCTCCGCGACTCTCAGGTCCCGCTCTTTTCAAACCTCCGTGACTCTCAGCTCCCGCTCTTTGCAAACCTCCGCGACTCCCAGCTCCCGCTCTTTTCAAACCTCCGCGACTCTCAGCTCCAGTTCTTTACAAACTTCCGCGACTCTCAGCTCCCGCTCTTTTCAAACCTCCGTGACTAACAGCTCCCGCCCTTTTCAAACGTCCACGAATCTCAGCTCCCGCTCTTTTCAAATCTCCGCGACTCTCAGCTCCCGCTCTTTTCAAAAATCCGCGACTCTCAGCTCCCGCTCTTTTCAAACCTCCGCGACTCTCAGCTCCCGCTCTTTTCAAGCCTCCGCGACTCTCAGCTCCCGCTCTTTTCAAACCACCGCGACTCTCAGCTCCCGCTCTTTTCAAACCTGCGTGACTAACAGCTCCCGCTCTTTTCAAACCTCCACGACTCTCAGCTCCCGATCTTTTCAAACCACCGCGACTCTCAGCTCCCGCTCTTTTCAAATCTCCGTGACTCTCAGCTCCCGCTCTTTTCAAACCTCCGCGACTCTCAGCTCCCGCTCTTTTCAAACCTCCGCGACTCTCAGCTCCCGCTCTTTTCAAGCCTCCGCGACTCTCAGCTCCCGCTCTTTTCAAACCACCGCGACTCTCAGCTCCAGCTCTTTTCAAACCACCGCGACTATCAGCTCCAGCTCTTTTCAAACCTCCGCGCCTCTCAGCTCCCGCTCGTTTCAAACCTCCGCGACTCTCAGGTCATGCTCTTTTCAAATCTCCGCGACTTTCAGCTCCCGCTCTTTTCAAACCTCCGCGAATCTCAGCTCCCGCTCTTTTCAAACCTCCGCGACTCTCAGCTCCCGCTCTTTTCAAACCTCCGCGACTCTCAGCTCCCGCTCTTTTCAAACCTCCGCGACTCTGAGGTTCCGCTCTTTTCAAACCTCCGCGACTCTCAGCTCCCGCTCTTTTCAAACCTCCGCGGCTCTCAGCTTCCGCTCTTTTCAAACCTCTGCGACTCCCAGCTCCCGCTCTTGTCAAACGTCCGCGACTCTCAGCTCTCGCTCTTTTCAAACCTCCGCGACTCTCAGCTCCCGCTCTTTGCAAACCTCCGCGACTCTCAGCTCCCGCTCTTTTCAAACCTCCGCGACTCTCAGCTCCCGCTCTTTTCAAACCTCCGCGACTAACAGCTCCCGCCCTTTTCAAACCTCCGCGACTCTCAGCTCCGGCCATTTTTAAACCTCCGTGACTCTCAGCTCCCGCTCTTTTCAAACCTCCGCGACTCTCAGGTCCTGCTCTTTTCAAACCTCCGCGACTCTCAGCTCCCGCTCTTTGCAAACCTCCGCGACTCTCAGCTCCCGCTCTCTTCAAACCTCCGCGACTCTCAGGTCCCGCTCTTTTCAAACCTCCGTGACTCTCAGCTCCCGCTCTTTTCAAACCTCCGCGACTCTCAGCTCCCGCTCTTTTCAAGCCTCCGCGACTCTCAGCTCCCGCTCTTTTCAAACCTCCGCGACTCTCAGCTCCCGCTCTTTTCAAACCTCCGTGACTCTCAGCTCCCGCTCTTTTCAAACCTCCGCGACTCTCAGGTCCTGCTCTTTAGAAACCTCCACGAGCCTCAGCTCCCGCTCTTTTGAAACCTCCGCGACTCTCAGCTCCCGCTCTTTTCAAACCTCCGGGACTGTCAGGTCCCGCTCTTTTCAAACCTCCGCGACTCTCAGAACCTCTCTTTTCAAACCTCCGCGACTCTCAGCTCCCGATCTTTTCAAACCTCCGCGACTCTCAGGTCCAGCTCTTTTCAAACCTCCGCGACTCTCAGCTCCCGCTCTTTGCAAACCTCCGCGACTCTCAGCTCCCGCTCTTTTCACACCTCCGCGACTCTCAACTCCCGCTGTTTTCAAACCTGCGCGAATCTCAGCTCCCGCTCTTTTCAAACATCCGCGACTCTCAGCTCCCGCTCTTTTCAAACCTCCGCGACTCTCAGCTCCCACTCTTTTCAAACCTCCGCGACTCTCAGCTCCCCCTCTTTTCAAACCTCCGCGACTCTCAGCTCCCCCTCTTTTCAAACCTCCGCGACTCTCAGGTCCTGCTCTTTTCAAACCTCCGCGACTCTCAGCTCCCGCTCTTTGCAAACCTCCGCGACTCTCAGCTCCCGCTCTTTTCAAACCTCCGCGACTCTGAGGTTCCGCTCTTTTCAAACCTCCGCGACTCTCAGCTCCCGCTCTTTTCAAACCTCCGCGGCTCACAGCTTCCGCTCTTTTCAAACATCTGCGACTCCCAGCTCCCGCTCTTGTCAAACCTCCGCGACTCTCAGCTCTCGCTCTTTTCAAACCTCCGCGACTCTCAGCTCCCGCTCTTTGCAAACCTCCGCGACTCTTAGCTCCCGCTCTTTTCAAACCTCCGCGACTCTCAGCTCCCGCTCTTTTCAAACCTCCGCGACTAACAGCTCCCGCCCTTTTCAAACCTCCGCGACTCTCAGCTCCGGCCATTTTTAAAACTCCGAGACTCTCAGCTCCCGCTCTTTTCAAACCTCTGCGACTCTCAGCTCCCGCTCTTTTCAAACCACCGCGATTCTCAGCTCCCGCTCATTTCAAACATCCGCGACTCTCAGCTCCCGATCTTTTCAAACCTCCGCGACTCTCAGCTCCCACTCTTTTCAAACCTCCGCGAATCGCAGCTCCCGCTCTTTTCAAACCTCCGCGACTCTCAGCTCCTGCTCTTTTCAGACCTCCGTGACTCTCAGCTCCCGCTCTTTTCAAACCTCCGCGACTCTCAGGTCCTGCTCTTTTCAAACCTCCGGACTCTCAGCTCCCGCTCTTTGCAAACCTCCGCGACTCTCAGCTCCCGCTCTCTTCAAACCTCCGCGACTCTCAGGTCCCGCTCTTTTCAAACCTCCGTGACTCTCAGCTCCCGCTCTTTTCAAACCTCCGCGACTCTCAGCTCCCGCTCTTTTCAAACCTCCACGACTCTCAGCTCCCGCTCTTTTCAAACCTCCGCGACTCTCAGCTCCCGCTCTTTTCAAACCTCCGTGACTCTCAGCTCCCGCTCTTTTCAAACCTCCGCGACTCTCAGGTCCTGCTCTTTACAAACCTCCACGAGCCTCAGCTCCCGCTCTTTTGAAACCTCCGCGACTCTCAGCTCCCGCTCTTTTCAAACCTCCGGGACTCTCAGGTCCCGCTCTTTTCAAACCTCCGCGACTCTCAGCTCCCTCTCTTTTCAAACCTCCGCGACTCTCAGCTCCCGATCTTTTCAAACCTCCGCGACTCTCAGGTCCAGCTCTTTTCAAACCTCCGCGACTCTCAGCTCCCGCTCTTTTCAAACCTCCGCGACTCTCAGCTCCCGCTCTTTTCAAACCTCCGCGACTCTCAGCTCCCGCTCTTTTCAAACCTGCGCGACTCTCAGCTCCCGCTCTTTTCAAACATCCGCGACTCTCAGCTCCCGCTCTTTTCAAACCTCCGCGACTCTTAGCTCCCACTCTTTTCAAACCTCCGCGACTCTCAGCTCCCGCTCTTTTCAAACCTCCGCGACTCTCAGCTCCCGCTCTTTTCAAACCTCCGCGACTCTCAGCTCCCGCTCTTTTCAAACCTCCGCGACTCTCAGCTCCCACTCTTTTCAAACCTCCGCGACTCTCAGCTCCCCCTCTTTTCAAACCTCCGCGACTCTCAGGTCCTGCTCTTTTCAAACCTCCGCGACTCTCAGCTCCCGCTCTTTTCAAACCTCCGCGACTCTCATCTCTCGCTCTTTTCAAACCTCCGCGACTCTCAGCTCCCGCTCTTTTCAAACCTCCGCGACTCTCAGCTCCCGCTCTTTTCAAACCTCCGCGACTCTCAGCTCCCTCTCTTTTCAAACCTCCGCGACTCTCAGCTCCCGCTCTTTTCAAACCTCCGCGACTCTCAGGTCCAGCTCTTTTCAAACCTCCGCGACTCAGCTCCCGCTCTTTGCAAACCTCCGCGACTCTCAGCTCCAGCTCTTTTCAAACCTCCGCGACTCTCAGCTCACGCTCTTTTCAAACCTCCGCGACTCTCATCTCCCGCTCTTTTCAAACCTCCGCGAATCTCAGGTCCTGCTATTTTCACACCTCCGCGACTCTCAGCTCACGCTATTTTCAAACCTCCGCGACTCTCAGCTCCCGTTCTTTTCAAATCTCCGCGACTCACAGCACCCGCTCTTTTCAAACCTCCGCGACTCTCAGCTCCCACTCTTTTCAAACCTCCGCGACTCTCAGCTCCCCCTCTTTTCAAACCTCCGCGACTCTCAGGTCCTGCTCTTTTCAAACCTCCGCGACTCTCAGCTCCCGCTCTTTTCAAACCTCCGCGACTCTCATCTCTCGCTCTTTTCAAACCTCCGCGACTCTCAGCTCCCGCTCTTTTCAAACCTCCGCGACTCTCAGCTCCCGCTCTTTTCAAACCTCCGCGACTCTCAGCTCCCTCTCTTTTCAAACCTCCGCGACTCTCAGCTCCCGCTCTTTTCAAACCTCCGCGACTCTCAGGTCCAGCTCTTTTCAAACCTCCGCGACTCAGCTCCCGCTCTTTGCAAACCTCCGCGACTCTCAGCTCCAGCTCTTTTCAAACCTCCGCGACTCTCAGCTCACGCTCTTTTCAAACCTCCGCGACTCTCATCTCCCGCTCTTTTCAAACCTCCGCGAATCTCAGGTCCTGCTATTTTCACACCTCCGCGACTCTCAGCTCACGCTATTTTCAAACCTCCGCGACTCTCAGCTCCCGTTCTTTTCAAATCTCCGCGACTCACAGCACCCGCTCTTTTCAAACCTCCGGGACACTCAGGTCCCGCACTTTTCAAACCTCCGCGACTCTCAGCTCATGCTCTTTTCAAACCTCCGCGACTCACAACTCCCGCTCTTTTCAAACCTCCGCGACTCTCAGCTCCCGCTCTTTTCCAACCTCCGCGACCCTCAGGTCCTGCTCTTTTCAATCCTACGCGACTCTCAGCTCCCGCTCTTTTCAAACCTCCGCGACTCTCAGCTCCGGCTCTTTTCAAATCTCCGCGGCTCTCAACTCCCGCTCTTTTCAAACCTCCGGGACTCAGGTCCCGCTCTTTTCAAACCTCCGCGACTCTCAGCTCCCGCTCTTTTCAAACCTCCGCGACTCTCAGCTCCCGCTCTTTTCAAATCTCCGCGACTCTCAGGTCCCGCCCTTTTCAAACCTCCGCGACTCTCAGCTCCCGCTCTTTGCAAACCTCCGCGACTCTCAGCTCCCGCTCTTTTCAAACCTCCGCGACTCTCAGCTCCAGTTCTTTTCAAACTTCCGCGACTCTCAGCTCCCGCTCTTTTCAAACCTCCGTGACTAACAGCTCCCGCTCTTTTCAAACCTCCACGACTCTCAGCTCCCGCTCTTTTCAAATCTCCGCGACTCTCAGCTCCCGCTCTTTTCAAACCTCTGCAACTCTCAGCTCCCGCTCTTTTCAAACCTCCGCGACTCTCAGCTCCCGCTCTTTTCAAGCCTCCGCGACTCTCAGCTCCCGCTCTTTTCAAACCACCGCGAATCTCAGCTCCAGCTCTTTTCAAACCACCGCGACTATCAGCTCGCGCTCTTTTCGAACCTCCGCGCCTCTCAGCTCCCGCTCGTTTCCAACCTCCGCGACTCTCAGCTCCAGCTCTTTTCAAACCTCCGCGACTCTCAGCTCCCGCTCTTTTCAAACCTCCGCGACTCTCAGGTCATGCTCTTTTCAGATCTCCGCGACTTTCAGCTCCCGCTCTTTTCAAACCTCCGCGAATCTCAGCTCCCGCTCTTTTCAAACCTCCGCGACTCTCAGGTCCTGCTCTTTACAAACCTCCACGAGCCTCAGCTCCCGCTCTTTTGAAACCTCCGCGACTCTCAGCTCCCGCTCTTTTCAAACCTCCGGGACTCTCAGGTCCCGCTCTTTTCAAACCTCCGCGACTCTCAGCTCCCTCTCTTTTCAAACCTCCGCGACTCTCAGCTCCCGATCTTTTCAAACCTCCGCGACTCTCAGGTCCAGCTCTTTTCAAACCTCCGCGACTCTCAGCTCCCGCTCTTTTCAAACCTCCGCGACTCTCAGCTCCCGCTCTTTTCAAACCTCCGCGACTCTCAGCTCCCGCTCTTTTCAAACCTGCGCGACTCTCAGCTCCCGCTCTTTTCAAACATCCGCGACTCTCAGCTCCCGCTCTTTTCAAACCTCCGCGACTCTTAGCTCCCACTCTTTTCAAACCTCCGCGACTCTCAGCTCCCGCTCTTTTCAAACCTCCGCGACTCTCAGCTCCCGCTCTTTTCAAACCTCCGCGACTCTCAGCTCCCGCTCTTTTCAAACCTCCGCGACTCTCAGGTCCTGCTCTTTTCAAACCTCCGCGACTCTCAGCTCCCGCTCTTTTCAAACCTCCGCGACTCTCATCTCTCGCTCTTTTCAAACATCCGCGACTCTCAGCTCCCGCTCTTTTCAAACCTCCGCGACTCTCAGCTCCCGCTCTTTTCAAACCTCCGCGACTCTCAGCTCCCTCTCTTTTCAAACCTCCGCGACTCTCAGCTCCCGCTCTTTTCAAACCTCCGCGACTCTCAGGTCCAGCTCTTTTCAAACCTCCGCGACTCAGCTCCCGCTCTTTGCAAACCTCCGCGACTCTCAGCTCCAGCTCTTTTCAAACCTCCGCGACTCTCAGCTCACGCTCTTTTCAAACCTCCGCGACTCTCATCTCCCGCTCTTTTCAAACCTCCGCGAATCTCAGGTCCTGCTATTTTCACACCTCCGCGACTCTCAGCTCACGCTATTTTCAAACCTCCGCGAATCTCAGCTCCCGTTCTTTTCAAATCTCCGCGACTCACAGCACCCGCTCTTTTCAAACCTCCGGGACACTCAGGTCCCGCACTTTTCAAACCTCCGCGACTCTCAGCTCATGCTCTTTTCAAACCTCCGCGACTCACAACTCCCGCTCTTTTCAAACCTCCGCGACTCTCAGCTCCCGCTCTTTTCCAACCTCCGCGACCCTCAGGTCCTGCTCTTTTCAATCCTACGCGACTCTCAGCTCCCGCTCTTTTCAAACCTCCGCGACTCTCAGCTCCGGCTCTTTTCAAATCTCCGCAGCTCTCAACTCCCGCTCTTTTCAAACCTCCGGGACTCAGGTCCCGCTCTTTTCAAACCTCCGCGACTCTCAGCTCCCGCTCTTTTCAAACCTCCGCGACTCTCAGCTCCCGCTCTTTTCAAATCTCCGCGACTCTCAGGTCCCGCCCTTTTCAAACCTCCGCGACTCTCAGCTCCCGCTCTTTGCAAACCTCCGCGACTCTCAGCTCCCGCTCTTTTCAAACCTCCGCGACTCTCAGCTCCAGTTCTTTTCAAACTTCCGCGACTCTCAGCTCCCGCTCTTTTCAAACCTCCGTGACTAACAGCTCCCGCTCTTTTCAAACCTCCACGACTCTCAGCTCCCGCTCTTTTCAAATCTCCGCGACTCTCAGCTCCCGCTCTTTTCAAACCTCTGCAACTCTCATCTCCCGCTCTTTTCAAACCTCCGCGACTCTCAGCTCCCGCTCTTTTCAAACCACCGCGAATCTCAGCTCCAGCTCTTTTCAAACCACCGCGACTATCAGCTCGCGCTCTTTTCGAACCTCCGCGCCTCTCAGCTCCCGCTCGTTTCCAACCTCCGCGACTCTCAGCTCCAGCTCTTTTCAAACCTCCGCGACTCTCAGCTCCCGCTCTTTTCAAACCTCCGCGACTCTCAGGTCATGCTCTTTTCAGATCTCCGCGACTTTCAGCTCCCGCTCTTTTCAAACCTCCGCGAATCTCAGCTCCCGCTCTTTTCAAACCTCCGCGACTCTCAGGTCCTGCTCTTTACAAACCTCCACGAGCCTCAGCTCCCGCTCTTTTGAAACCTCCGCGACTCTCAGCTCCCGCTCTTTTCAAACCTCCGGGACTCTCAGGTCCCGCTCTTTTCAAACCTCCGCGACTCTCAGCTCCCTCTCTTTTCAAACCTCCGCGACTCTCAGCTCCCGATCTTTTCAAACCTCCGCGACTCTCAGGTCCAGCTCTTTTCAAACCTCCGCGACTCTCAGCTCCCGCTCTTTTCAAACCTCCGCGACTCTCAGCTCCCGCCCTTTTCAAACCTCCGCGACTCTCAGCTCCCGCTCTTTTCAAACCTGCGCGACTCTCAGCTCCCGCTCTTTTCAAACATCCGCGACTCTCAGCTCCCGCTCTTTTCAAACCTCCGCGACTCTTAGCTCCCACTCTTTTCAAACCTCCGCGACTCTCAGCTCCCGCTCTTTTCAAACCTCCGCGACTCTCAGCTCCCGCTCTTTTCAAACCTCCGCGACTCTCAGCTCCCGCTCTTTTCAAACCTCCGCGACTCTCAGCTCCCACTCTTTTCAAACCTCCGCGACTCTCAGCTCCCCCTCTTTTCAAACCTCCGCGACTCTCAGGTCCTGCTCTTTTCAAACCTCCGCGACTCTCAGCTCCCGCTCTTTTCAAACCTCCGCGACTCTCATCTCTCGCTCTTTTCAAACCTCCGCGACTCTCAGCTCCCGCTCTTTTCAAACCTCCGCGACTCTCAGCTCCCGCTCTTTTCAAACCTCCGCGACTCTCAGCTCCCTCTCTTTTCAAACCTCCGCGACTCTCAGCTCCCGCTCTTTTCAAACCTCCGCGACTCTCAGGTCCAGCTCTTTTCAAACCTCCGCGACTCAGCTCCCGCTCTTTGCAAACCTCCGCGACTCTCAGCTCCAGCTCTTTTCAAACCTCCGCGACTCTCAGCTCACGCTCTTTTCAAACCTCCGCGACTCTCATCTCCCGCTCTTTTCAAACCTCCGCGAATCTCAGGTCCTGCTATTTTCACACCTCCGCGACTCTCAGCTCACGCTATTTTCAAACCTCCGCGACTCTCAGCTCCCGTTCTTTTCAAATCTCCGCGACTCACAGCACCCGCTCTTTTCAAACCTCCGGGACACTCAGGTCCCGCACTTTTCAAACCTCCGCGACTCTCAGCTCATGCTCTTTTCAAACCTCCGCGACTCACAACTCCCGCTCTTTTCAAACCTCCGCGACTCTCAGCTCCCGCTCTTTTCCAACCTCCGCGACCCTCAGGTCCTGCTCTTTTCAATCCTACGCGACTCTCAGCTCCCGCTCTTTTCAAACCTCCGCGACTCTCAGCTCCGGCTCTTTTCAAATCTCCGCAGCTCTCAACTCCCGCTCTTTTCAAACCTCCGGGACTCAGGTCCCGCTCTTTTCAAACCTCCGCGACTCTCAGCTCCCGCTCTTTTCAAACCTCCGCGACTCTCAGCTCCCGTTCTTTTCAAATCTCCGCGACTCTCAGGTCCCGCCCTTTTCAAACCTCCGCGACTCTCAGCTCCCGCTCTTTGCAAACCTCCGCGACTCTCAGCTCCCGCTCTTTTCAAACCTCCGCGACTCTCAGCTCCAGTTCTTTTCAAACTTCCGCGACTCTCAGCTCCCGCTCTTTTCAAACCTCCGTGACTAACAGCTCCCGCTCTTTTCAAACCTCCACGACTCTCAGCTCCCGCTCTTTTCAAACCTCTGCAACTCTCAGCTCCCGCTCTTTTCAAACCTCCGCGACTCTCAGCTCCCGCTCTTTTCAAGCCTCCGCGACTCTCAGCTCCCGCTCTTTTCAAACCACCGCGAATCTCAGCTCCAGCTCTTTTCAAACCACCGCGACTATCAGCTCGCGCTCTTTTCGAACCTCCGCGCCTCTCAGCTCCCGCTCGTTTCCAACCTCCGCGACTCTCAGCTCCAGCTCTTTTCAAACCTCCGCGACTCTCAGCTCCCGCTCTTTTCAAACCTCCGCGACTCTCAGGTCATGCTCTTTTCAGATCTCCGCGACTTTCAGCTCCCGCTCTTTTCAAACCTCCGCGAATCTCAGCTCCCGCTCTTTTCAAACCTCCGCGACTCTCAGCTCCCGCTCTTTTCAAACATCCGCGACTCTCAGCTCCCGCTCTTTTCAAACCTCCGCGACTCTCAGCTCCCGCTCTTTTCAAACCTCCGCGACTCTGAGGTTCCGCTCTTTTCAAACCTCCGCGACTCTCAGCTCCCGCTCTTTTCAAACCTTCGCGGCTCTCAGCTACCGCTCTTTTCAAACCTCTGCGACTTCCAGCTCCCGCTCTTGTCAAACCTCCCCGACTCTCAGCTCTCGCTCTTTTCAAACTTCCGCGACTCTCAGCTCCCGCTCTTTGCAAACCTCCGCGACACTCAGCTCCCGCTCTTTTCAAACCTCCGCGACTCTCAGCTCCCGCTCTTTTCAAACTCCGCGACTAACAGCTCCCGCCATTTTTAAACCTCCGATACTCTCAGCTCCCGCTCTTTTCAAACCTCTGCGACTCTCAGCTCCCGCTCTTTTCAAACCACCGCGATTCTCAGCTCCCGATCATTTCAAACGTCCGCGACTCTAAGCTCCCGCTCTTTTCAAACCTCCGCGACTCTCAGCTCCCGCTCTTTTCATATCTCTGCGACTCTCAGCTCCTGCTCTTTTCAAACCTCCGCGACTCTCAGCTCCCGCTCTTTTCAAACCTCAGCGACTCTCAGCTTCCGCTCTTTTCAAACCTCCGCGACTCTCAGCTCCCGCTCTTTGCAAACTTCCGCGACTCTCAGCTCCCGCTCTTTTCAAAACTCCGCGACTCTTAGCACCCGCTCTTTTCAAACCTCCGCGACTCTCAGCTCCCGCTCTTTTCAAACATCCGCGACTCTCAGCTCCCGCTCTTTTCAAAACTCCGCGACTCTCAGCTCCCGCTCTTTTCAAACCTCCGCGACTCTCAGCTCCCGCTCCTTTCAAACCTCCCCGACTCTCAGCTCCCGCTCTTTTCAAACCTCCGCGACTCTCAGCTCCCACTGTTTTCAAACCTACGTGACTCTCAGCTCCCGCTCTTTTCAAACCTCCGCGACTCTTAGCTCCCGGTCTTTTCAAACCTCCGCGACTCTCAGCACCCGCTCTTTTCAAACCTCCCCGACTCTCAGCTCCCGCTCATTTCAAACCTCCGTGACTCTCAGCTCCCGCTCTTTTCAAAACTCCGCGACTCTCAGCTCCCGCTCATTTCAAACCTCCGCGACTCTCAGCTCCCGCTCTTTTCAAACCTCCGCGACTCTCAGCTCCCGCTGTTTTCAAACCTCCGCGACTCTCAGCTCCCGCTCTTTTCAAACCTCCGCGACTCTTAGCTCCCGGTCTTTTCAAACCTCCGCGACTCTCAGCACCCGCTCTTTTCAAACCTCCGCGACTCTCAGCTCCCGCTCATTTCAAATCCGCGACTCTCAGCTCCCGCTCTTTTCAAACCTCCGCGACTCTCAGCTCCCGCTCTTTTCAAACCTCCGTGACTCTTAGCTCCCGCTCTTTTCAAACCTCCGCGACTCTCAGCTCCCGCTCTTTTCAAACCTCCGCGACTCTCAGCTCCCGCTCTTTTCAAACCTCGGCGACTCTCAGCTCCCGCTCTTTTCAAACCTCCGCGACTCTCAGCTCCCGCTCTTTACAAACCTCCGCGACTCTCAGCTCCCGCTCTTTTCAAACCTGTGCGACTCTCAGCTCCCGCTCTTTTAAAACCTCCGCGACTCTAAGCTCCCGCTCTTTTCAAACCTCCGCGACTCTCATCTCCCGCTCTTTTCAAACCTCCGCGGCTCTCAGCTCCCGCTCTTTTCAAACCTCTGCGACTCTTCGCTCCCGCTCTTTTCAAACCTCCGCGACTCTCAGCTCCCGCTCTTTTCAAACCTCCGCGACTCTCAGCACCCGCTCTTTTCAAACCTCCGCGACTCTCAGCTCCCGCTCATTTCAAACCTCCGTGACTCTCAGCTCCCGCTCTTTTCAAAACTCCGCGACTCTCAGCTCCCGCTCTTTTCAAACCTCCGCGACTCTCAGCTCCCGCTCTTTTCAAACCTCCGCGACTCTCAGCTCCCGCTGTTTTCAAACCTCCACGACTCTCAGCTCCCGCTCTTTTCAAACCTCCGCGACTCTTAGCTCCCGGTCTTTTCAAACCTCCGCGACTCTCAGCACCCGCTCTTTTCAAACCTCCGCGACTCTCAGCTCCCGCTCATTTCAAACCTCCGCGACTCTCAGCTCCCGCTCTTTTCAAACCTCCGCGACTCTCAGCTCCCGCTCTTTTCAAACCTCCGCGACTCTTAGCTCCCGCTCTTTTCAAACCTCCGCGACTCTCAGCTCCCGCTCTTTTCAAACCTCCGCGACTCTCAGCTCCCGCTCTTTTCAAACCTCGGCGACTCTCAGCTCCCGCTCTTTTCAAACCTCCGCGACTCTCAGCTCCCGCTCTTTACAAACCTCCATGACTCTCAGCTCCCGCTCTTTTCAAACCTGCGCGACTCTCAGCTCCCGTTCTTTTCAAACCTCCGCGACTCTAAGCTCCCGCTCTTTTCAAACCTCCGCGACTCTCATCTCCCGCTCTTTTCAAACCTCCGCGGCTCTCAGCTTCCACTCTTTTCAAACCTCTGCGACTCTTAGCTCCAGCTCTTTTCAAACCTCCGCGACTCTCAGCTCCCGCTCTTTTCAAACCTCCGCGACTCTCAGCTCCCGCTCTTTTCAAACCTCCGCGACTCTCAGCTCCCGCTCTTTTCAAACCTCCGCGACTCTTAGCTCCCGCTCTTTTCAAACCTCCGCGACTCTCAGCTCCCGCTCTTTTCAAACCTCCGCGACTCTCAGCTCCCGCTCTTTTCAAACCTCGGCGACTCTCAGCTACCGCTCTTTTCAAACCTCCGCGACTCTCAGCTACCGCTCTTTTCAAACCTCCGCGACTCTCATCTCCCGCTCTTTTCAAACCTCCGCGGCTCTCAGCTCCCGCTCTTTTCAAACCTCTGCGACTCTTAGCTCCAGCTCTTTTCAAACCTCCGCGACTCTCAGCTCCCGCTCTTTTCAAACCTCCGCGACTCTCAGCTCCCGCTCTTTTCAAACCTCCGCGACTCTCAGCTCCCGCTCTTTTCAAACCTCCGCGACTCTCAGCTCCAGCTCTTTTCAAACCTCCGCGAATCTCATCTCCCGCTCTTTTCAAACCTCCGCGACTCTCAGCTCCCGCTCTTTTCAAACCTCCGCGACTCTCAGCTCCCGCTCTTTTCAAACCTCCGCGACTCTCAGGTCCTGCTCTTTTCAAACCTCCGCGAGCCTCAGTTCCCGCTCTTTTCAAACCTTCGCGACTCTTAGCTCCAGCTCTTTTCAAACCTCCGCGACTCTCAGCTCACGCTCTTTTCAAACCTCCGCGACTCTCATCTCCCGCTCTTTTCAAACCTCCACGACTCTCAGGTCCTGCTATTTTCACAACTCCGCAACTCTCAGCTCACGCTATTTTCAAACCTCCGCGACTCTCAGCTCCCGTTCTTTTCAAACCTCCGCGACTCTCAGCTCCCGCTCTTTTCAAACCTCCGCGACTCTAAGGTCCTGCTCTTTTCAAACCTCCGCGAGCCTCAGCTCCCGCTCTTTTCAAACCTCCGCGACTCTCAGCTCCAGCTCTTTTCAAACCTCCGCGACTTTCAGCTCACGCTCTTTTCAAACCTCCGCGACTCTCATCTCCCGCTCTTTTCAAACCTCCATGACTCTCAGGTCCTGCTATTTTCACAACTCCACGACTCTCAGCTCACGCTATTTTCAAACCTCCGCGACTCTCAGCTCCCGTTCTTTTCAAATCTCCGCGACTCACAGCACCCGATCTTTTCAAACCTCCGGGACACTCAGGTCCCGCTCTTTTCAAACCTCCGCGACTCTCAGCTCACGCTCTTTTCAAACCTCCGCGACTCACAACTCCCGCTCTTTTCAAACCTCCGCGACTCTCAAGCCCCGCTCTTTTCAAACCTCCGCCACTCTCAGCTCCCGCTCTTTTCCAACCTCCGCGACTCTCAGGTCCTGCTCTTTTCAATCCTAAGCGACTCTCAGCCCCCGCTCTTTTCAAGCCTCCGCGACTCTCAGCTCCGGCTCTTCTCAAATCTCCGCGACTCTCAACTCCCGCTCTTTTCAAACCTCCGGGACTCTCAGGTCCCGCTCTTTTCAAACCTCCGTGACTCTCAGCTCCCGCTCTTTTCAAACCTCCGCGACTCTCAGCTCCTGCTCTTTTCAAATCTCCGCGACTCTCAGGTCCCGCTCTTTTCAAACCTCCGCGACTCTCAGCTCCCGCTCTTTGCAAAC
This sequence comes from Scyliorhinus torazame, assembly GCF_047496885.1. Taxonomy (NCBI): domain Eukaryota; kingdom Metazoa; phylum Chordata; class Chondrichthyes; order Carcharhiniformes; family Scyliorhinidae; genus Scyliorhinus; species Scyliorhinus torazame. The sequence continues at coordinate 8,425 of NW_027309578.1, read as the reverse complement.
CTCCGCGACTCTCAGCTCCCGCTCTTTTCAAACCTCCGCGACTCTCAGCTCCAGTTCTTTACAAACTTCCGCGACTCTCAGCTCCCGCTCTTTTCAAACCTCCGTGACTAACAGCTCCCGCTCTTTTCAAACGTCCACGACTCTCAGCTCCCGCTCTTTTCAAATCTCCGCGACTCTCAGCTCCCGCTCTTTTCAAAAATCCGCGACTCTCAGCTCCCGCTCTTTTCAAACCTCCGCGACTCTCAGCTCCCGCTCTTTTCAAGCCTCCGCGACTCTCAGCTCCCGCTCTTTTCAAACCTCCGCGACTCTCAGCTCCCGCTCTTTTCAAACCTCCGTGACTAACAGCTCCCGCTCTTTTCAAACCTCCACGACTCTCAGCTCCCGCTCTTTTCAAACCACCGCGACTCTCAGCTCCCGCTCTTTTCAAATCTCCGCGACTCTCAGCTCCCGCTCTTTTCAAACCTCCGCGACTCTCAGCTCCCGCTATTTTCAAACCTCCGCGACTCTCAGCTCCCGCTCTTTTCAAGCCTCCGCGACTCTCAGCTCCCGCTCTTTTCAAACCACCGCGACTCTCAGCTCCAGCTCTTTTCAAACCACCGCGACTATCAGCTCCAGCTCTTTTCAAACCTCCGCGCCTCTCAGCTCCCGCTCGTTTCACACCTCCGCGACTCTCAGGTCATGCTCTTTTCAAATCTCCGCGACTTTCAGCTCCCGCTCTTTTCAAACCTCCGCGAATCTCAGCTCCCGCTCTTTTCAAACCACCGCGACTCTCAGCTCCCGCTCTTTTCAAACATCCGCGACTCTCAGCTCCCGCTCTTTTCAAACCTCCGCGACTCTCAGCTCCCGCTCTTTTCAAACCTCCGCGACTCTGAGGTTCCGCTCTTTTCAAACCTCCGCGACTCTCAGCTCCCGCTCTTTTCAAACCTCCGCGGCTCTCAGCTTCCGCTCTTTTCAAACCTCTGCGACTCCCAGCTCCCGCTCTTGTCAAACCTCCGCGACTCTCAGCTCTCGCTCTTTTCAAACCTCCGCGACTCTCAGCTCCCGCTCTTTGCAAACCTCCGCGACTCTCAGCTCCCGCTCTTTTCAAACCTCCGCGACTCTCAGCTCCCGCTCTTTTCAAACCTCCGCGACTAACAGCTCCCGCCCTTTTCAAACCTCCGCGACTCTCAGCTCCGGCCATTTTTAAACCTCCGAGACTCTCAGCTCCCGCTCTTTTCAAACCTCTGCGACTCTCAGCTCCCGCTCTTTTCAAACCACCGCGATTCTCAGCTCCCGCTCATTTCAAACATCCGCGACTCTCAGCTCCCGATCTTTTCAAACCTCCGCGACTCTCAGCTCCCACTCTTTTCAAACCTCCGCGAATCGCAGCTCCCGCTCTTTTCAAACCTCCGCGACTCTCAGCTCCTGCTCTTTTCAGACCTCCGTGACTCTCAGCTCCCGCTCTTTTCAAACCTCCGCGACTCTCAGGTCCTGCTCATTTCAAACCTCCGCGACTCTCAGCTCCCGCTCTTTGCAAACCTCCGCGACTCTCAGCTCCCGCTCTCTTCAAACCTCCGCGACTCTCAGGTCCCGCTCTTTTCAAACCTCCGTGACTCTCAGCTCCCGCTCTTTTCAAACCTCCGCGACTCTCAGCTCCCGGTCTTTTCAAACCTCCGCGACTCTCAGCTCCCGCTCTTTTCAAACCTCCGCGACTCTCAGCTCCCGCTCTTTTCAAACCTCCGTGACTCTCAGCTCCCGCTCTTTTCAAACCTCCGCGACTCTCAGGTCCTGCTCTTTACAAACCTCCACGAGCCTCAGCTCCCGCTCTTTTGAAACCTCCGCGACTCTCAGCTCCCGCTCTTTTCAAACCTCCGGGACTCTCAGGTCCCGCTCTTTTCAAACCTCCGCGACTCTCAGCTCCCTCTCTTTTCAAACCTCCGCGACTCTCAGCTCCCGATCTTTTCAAACCTCCGCGACTCTCAGGTCCAGCTCTTTTCAAACCTCCGCGACTCTCAGCTCCCGCTCTTTGCAAACCTCCGCGACTCTCAGCTCCCGCTCTTTTCAAACCTCCGCGACTCTCAGCTCCCGCTCTTTTCAAACCTGCGCGACTCTCAGCTCCCGCTCTTTTCAAACCTCCGCGACTCTCAGCTCCCGTTCTTTTCAAATCTCCGCGACTCACAGCACCCGATCTTTTCAAACCTCCGGGACACTCAGGTCCCGCTCTTTTCAAACCTCCGCGACTCTCAGCTCACGCTCTTTTCAAACCTCCGCGACTCACAACTCCCGCTCTTTTCAAACCTCCGCGACTCTCAAGCCCCGCTCTTTTCAAACCTCCGCCACTCTCAGCTCCCGCTCTTTTCCAACCTCCGCGACTCTCAGGTCCTGCTCTTTTCAATCCTAAGCGACTCTCAGCCCCCGCTCTTTTCAAGCCTCCGCGACTCTCAGCTCCGGCTCTTCTCAAATCTCCGCGACTCTCAACTCCCGCTCTTTTCAAACCTCCGGGACTCTCAGGTCCCGCTCTTTTCAAACCTCCGTGACTCTCAGCTCCCGCTCTTTTCAAACCTCCGCGACTCTCAGCTCTCGCTCTTTTCAAATCTCCGCGACTCTCAGGTCCCGCTCTTTTCAAACCTCCGCGACTCTCAGCTCCCGCTCTTTGCAAACCTCCGCGACTCTCAGCTCCCGCTCTTTTCAAACCTCCGCGACTCTCAGCTCCTGTTCTTTACAAACTTCCGCGACTCTCAGCTCCCGCTCTTTTCAAACCTCCGTGACTAACAGCTCCCGCTCTTTTCAAACGTCCACGACTCTCAGCTCCCGCTCTTTTCAAATCTCCGCGACGCTCAGCTCCCGCTCTTTTCAAAAATCCGCGACTCTCAGCTCCCGCTCTTTTCAAACCTCCGCGACTCTCAAATCCCGCTCTTTTCAAGCCTCCGCGACTCTCAGCTCCCGCTCTTTTCAAACCCCCGCGACTCTCAGCTCCCGCTCTTTTCACACCTCCGTGACTAACAGCTCCCGCTCTTTTCAAACCTCCACGACTCTCAGCTCCCGCTCTTTTCAAACCACCGCGACTCTCAGCTCCCGCTCTTTTCAAATCTCCGCGACTCTCAGCTCCCGCTCTTTTCAAACCTCCGCGACTCTCAGCTCCCGCTCTTTTCAAACCTCCGCGACTCTCAGCTCCCGCTCTTTTCAAGCCTCCGCGACTCTCAGCTCCCGCTCTTTTCAAACCACCGCGACTCTCAGCTCCAGCTCTTTTCAAACCACCGCGACTATCAGCTCCAGCTCTTTTCAAACCTCCGCGCCTCTCAGCTCCCGCTCGTTTCACACCTCCGCGACTCTCAGGTCATGCTCTTTTCAAATCTCCGCGACTTTCAGCTCCCGCTCTTTTCAAACCTCCGCGAATCTCAGCTCCCGCTCTTTTCAAACCACCGCGACTCTCAGCTCCCGCTCTTTTCAAACATCCGCGACTCTCAGCTCCCGCTCTTTTCAAACCTCCGCGACTCTCAGCTCCCGCTCTTTTCAAACCTCCGCGACTCTGAGCTTCCGCTCTTTTCAAACCTCCGCGACTCTCAGCTCCCGCTCTTTTCAAACCTCCGCGGCTCTCAGCTTCCGCTCTTTTCAAACCTCTGCGACTCCCAACTCCCGCTCTTGTCAAACCTCCGCGACTCTCAGCTCTCGCTCTTTTCAAACCTCCGCGACTCTCAGCTCCCGCTCTTTGCAAACCTCCGCGACTCTCAGCTCCCGCTCTTTTCAAACCTCCGCGACTCTCAGCTCCCGCTCTTTTCAAACCTCTGCGACTAACAGCTCCCGCCCTTTTCAAACCTCCGCGACTCTCAGCTCCGGCCATTTTTAAACCTCCGAGACTCTCAGCTCCCGCTCTTTTCAAACCTCTGCGACTCTCAGCTCCCGCTCTTTTCAAACCACCGCGATTCTCAGCTCCCGCTCATTTCAAACATCCGCGACTCTCAGCTCCCGATCTTTTCAAACCTCCGCGACTCTCAGCTCCCACTCTTTTCAAACCTCCGCGAATCGCAGCTCCCGCTCTTTTCAAACCTCCGCGACTCTCAGCTCCTGCTCTTTTCAGACCTCCGTGACTCTCAGCTCCCGCTCTTTTCAAACCTCCGCGACTCTCAGGTCCTGCTCTTTTCAAACCTCCGCGACTCTCAGCTCCCGCTCTTTGCAAACCTCCGCGACTCTCAGCTCCCGCTCTCTTCAAACCTCCGCGACTCTCAGGTCCCGCTGTTTTCAAACCTCCGTGACTCTCAGCTCCCGCTCTTTTCAAACCTCCGCGACTCTCAGCTCCCGCTCTTTTCAAACCTCCGCTACTCTCAGCTCCCGCTCTTTTCAAACCTCCGCGACTCTCAGCTCCCGCTCTTTTCAAACCTCCGTGACTCTCAGCTCCCGCTCTTTTCAAACCTCCGCGACTCTCAGGTCCTGCTCTTTACAAACCTCCACGAGCCTCAGCTCCCGCTCTTTTGAAACCTCCGAGACTCTCAGCTCCCGCTCTTTTCAAACCTCCGGGACTCTCAGGTCCCGCTCTTTTCAAACCTCCGCGACTCTCAGCTCCCTCTCTTTTCAAACCTCCGCGACTCTCAGCTCCCGATCTTTTCAAACCTCCGCGACTCTCAGGTCCAGCTCTTTTCAAACCTCCGCGACTCTCAGCTCCCGCTCTTTGCAAACCTCCGCGACTCTCAGCTCCCGCTCTTTTCAAACCTCCGCGACTCTCAGCTCCCGCTCTTTTCAAACCTGCGCGACTCTCAGCTCCCGCTCTTTTCAAACATCCGCGACGCTCAGCTCCCGCTCTTTTCAAACCTCCGCGACTCTCAGCTCCCACTCTTTTCAAACCTCCGCGACTCTCAGCTCCCCCTCTTTTCAAACCTCCACGACTCTCAGGTCCTGCTCTTTTCAAACCTCTGCGACTCTCAGCTCCCGCTCTTTGCAAACCTCCGCGACTCTCAGCTCCCGCTCTTTTCAAACCTCCGCGACTCTGAGGTTCCGCTCTTTTCAAACCTCCGCGACTCTCAGCTCCCGCTCTTTTCAAACCTCCGCGGCTCTCAGCTTCCGCTCTTTTCAAACCTCTGCGACTCCCAGCTCCCGCTCTTGTCAAACCTCCGCGACTCTCAGCTCTCGCTCTTTTCAAACCTCCGCGACTCTCAGCTCCCGCTCTTTGCAAACCTCCGCGACTCTCAGCTCCCGCTCTTTTCAAACCTCCGCGACTCTCAGCTCCCGCTCTTTTCAAACCTCCGCGACTAACAGCTCCCGCCCTTTTCAAACCTCCGCGACTCTCAGCTCCGGCCATTTTTAAACCTCCGAGACTCTCAGCTCCCGCTCTTTTCAAACCTCTGCGACTCTCAGCTCCCGCTCTTTTCAAACCACCGCGATTCTCAGCTCCCGCTCATTTCAAACATCCGCGACTCTCAGCTCCCGATCTTTTCAAACCTCCGCGACTCTCAGCTCCCACTCTTTTCAAACCTCCGCGAATCGCAGCTCCCGCTCTTTTCAAACCTCCGCGACTCTCAGCTCCTGCTCTTTTCAGACCTCCGTGACTCTCAGCTCCCGCTCTTTTCAAACCTCCGCGACTCTCAGGTCCTGCTCTTTTCAAACCTCCGGACTCTCAGCTCCCGCTCTTTGCAAACCTCTGTGACTCTCAGCTCCCGCTCTCTTCAAACCTCCGCGACTCTCAGGTCCCGCTCTTTTCAAACCTCCGTGACTCTCAGCTCCCGCTCTTTTCAAACCTCCGCGACTCTCAGCTCCCGCTCTTTTCAAACCTCCGCGACTCTCAGCTCCCGCTCTTTTCAAACCTCCGCGACTCTCAGCTCCCGCTCTTTTCAAACCTCCGTGACTCTCAGCTCCCGCTCTTTTCAAACCTCCGCGACTCTCAGGTCCTGCTCTTTACAAACCTCCACGAGCCTCAGCTCCCGCTCTTTTGAAACCTCCGCGACTCTCAGCTCCCGCTCTTTTCAAACCTCCGGGACTCTCAGGTCCCGCTCTTTTCAAACCTCCGCGACTCTCAGCTCCCTCTCTTTTCAAACCTCCGCGACTCTCAGCTCCCGATCTTTTCAAACCTACGTGACTCTCAGCTCCCGCTCTTTTCAAACCTCCGCGACTCTCAGCTCCCGCTCTTTTCAAACCTCCGCGACTCTCAGCTCCCGCTCTTTTCAAACCTCCGCGACTCTCAGCTCCCGCTCTTTTCAAACCTCCGTGACTCTCAGCTCCCGCTCTTTTCAAACCTCCGCGACTCTCAGGTCCTGCTCTTTACAAACCTCCACGAGCCTCAGCTCCCGCTCTTTTGAAACCTCCGCGACTCTCAGCTCCCGCTCTTTTCAAACCTCCGGGACTCTCAGGTCCCGCTCTTTTCAAACCTCCGCGACTCTCAGCTCCCTCTCTTTTCAAACCTCCGCGACTCTCAGCTCCCGATCTTTTCAAACCTACGTGACTCTCAGCTCCCGCTCTTTTCAAACCTCCGCGACTCTTAGCTCCCGGTCTTTTCAAACCTCCGCGACTCTCAGCACCCGCTCTTTTCAAACCTCCCAGACTCTCAGCTCCCGCTCATTTCAAACCTCCGTGACTCTCAGCTCCTGCTCTTTTCAAAACTCCGCGACTCTCAGCTCCCGCTCATTTCAAACCTCCGCGACTCTCAGCTCCCGCTCTTTTCAAACCTCCGCGACTCTCAGCTCCCGCTGTTTTCAAACCTCCGCGACTCTCAGCTCCCGCTCTTTTCAAACCTCCGCGACTCTTAGCTCCCGGTCTTTTCAAACCTCCGCGACTCTCAGCACCCGCTCTTTTCAAACCTCCGCGACTCTCAGCTCCCGCTCATTTCAAATCCGCGACTCTCAGCTCCCGCTCTTTTCATACCTCCGCGACTCTCAGCTCCCGCTCTTTTCAAACCTCCGTGACTCTTAGCTCCCGCTCTTTTCAAACCTCCGCGACTCTCAGCTCCCGCTCTTTTCAAACCACCGCGACTCTCAGCTCCCGCTCTTTTCAAACCTCGGCGACTCTCAGCTCCCGCTCTTTTCAAACCTCCGCGACTCTCAGCTCCCGCTCTTTACAAACCTCCGCGACTCTCAGCTCCCGCTCTTTTCAAACCTGTGCGACTCTCAGCTCCTGTTCTTTACAAACTTCCGCGACTCTCAGCTCCCGCTCTTTTCAAACCTCCGTGACTAACAGCTCCCGCTCTTTTCAAACGTCCACGACTCTCAGCTCCCGCTCTTTTCAAATCTCCGCGACGCTCAGCTCCCGCTCTTTTCAAAAATCCGCGACTCTCAGCTCCCGCTCTTTTCAAACCTCCGCGACTCTCAAATCCCGCTCTTTTCAAGCCTCCGCGACTCTCAGCTCCCGCTCTTTTCAAACCCCCGCGACTCTCAGCTCCCGCTCTTTTCACACCTCCGTGACTAACAGCTCCCGCTCTTTTCAAACCTCCACGACTCTCAGCTCCCGCTCTTTTCAAACCACCGCGACTCTCAGCTCCCGCTCTTTTCAAATCTCCGCGACTCTCAGCTCCCGCTCTTTTCAAACCTCCGCGACTCTCAGCTCCCGCTCTTTTCAAACCTCCGCGACTCTCAGCTCCCGCTCTTTTCAAGCCTCCGCGACTCTCAGCTCCCGCTCTTTTCAAACCACCGCGACTCTCAGCTCCAGCTCTTTTCAAACCACCGCGACTATCAGCTCCAGCTCTTTTCAAACCTCCGCGCCTCTCAGCTCCCGCTCGTTTCACACCTCCGCGACTCTCAGGTCATGCTCTTTTCAAATCTCCGCGACTTTCAGCTCCCGCTCTTTTCAAACCTCCGCGAATCTCAGCTCCCGCTCTTTTCAAACCACCGCGACTCTCAGCTCCCGCTCTTTTCAAACATCCGCGACTCTCAGCTCCCGCTCTTTTCAAACCTCCGCGACTCTCAGCTCCCGCTCTTTTCAAACCTCCGCGACTCTGAGCTTCCGCTCTTTTCAAACCTCCGCGACTCTCAGCTCCCGCTCTTTTCAAACCTCCGCGGCTCTCAGCTTCCGCTCTTTTCAAACCTCTGCGACTCCCAACTCCCGCTCTTGTCAAACCTCCGCGACTCTCAGCTCTCGCTCTTTTCAAACCTCCGCGACTCTCAGCTCCCGCTCTTTGCAAACCTCCGCGACTCTCAGCTCCCGCTCTTTTCAAACCTCCGCGACTCTCAGCTCCCGCTCTTTTCAAACCTCTGCGACTAACAGCTCCCGCCCTTTTCAAACCTCCGCGACTCTCAGCTCCGGCCATTTTTAAACCTCCGAGACTCTCAGCTCCCGCTCTTTTCAAACCTCTGCGACTCTCAGCTCCCGCTCTTTTCAAACCACCGCGATTCTCAGCTCCCGCTCATTTCAAACATCCGCGACTCTCAGCTCCCGTTCTTTTCAAACCTCCGCGACTCTCAGCTCCCACTCTTTTCAAACCTCCGCGAATCGCAGCTCCCGCTCTTTTCAAACCTCCGCGACTCTC
>NW_027309577.1:0-26065 GCF_047496885.1 Scyliorhinus torazame | reverse complement strand
AAGGTCCTTTATTTAACATTAAGATCGTGGGGGGATGAGATCTACGAAAGTCATTCCAAATGCCCTCGCTGTAGAACAACAAAGAACAAAAAAATGTACAGCACAGGAACAGGCCCTTCGGCCCTCCAAGCCCGTGCCGACCATGCTGCCCGTCTAAACTACAATCTTCTAAACTTCCTGGGTCCGTATCCCTATATTCCCATCCTACTCATGTATTTGTCAAGATGCCCCTTAAATGTCACTATCGTCCCTGCTTCCACCACCTCCTCCGGCAGCGAGTTCCAGCACCCATAACCCTCTCTGTAAAAAAACATGCCTCGTACATCTACTCTAAACCTTGCCGCTCTCACCTTAAACCGATGCCCCCTAGTAATTGACCACTCTACCCCGGGGAAAAGCCTCTGACTATCCACTCTGTCTATGCCCCTCATAATTTTGTAGACCTCTATCAGGTCGCCCCTCAATCTCCTTCGTTCCAGTGAGAACAAACCGAGTTTCTTCAACCGCTCCTCATAGCTAATGCCCTCCATACCAGGCAACATTCTGGTAAATCTCTTCTGCACCCTCTCTAAAGCCTCCACATCCTTCTGGTAGTGTGCCGACCAGAATTGAACACTATACTCCAAGTGTGGCCTAACTAAGGTTCTATACAGCTACAACATGACTTGCCAATTCTTATACTCAATGCCCCGGCCAATGAAGGCAAGCATGCCGTATGCCTTCTTGACTATCTTCTCCACCTGTGTTGCCCCTTTCAGTGACCTGTGGACCTGTACTCCTAGATCTCTTTGACTTTCAATACTCTTGAGGGTTCTACCAGTCACTGTATATTCCCTACCTGCATTAGACCTTCCAAAATGCATTACCTCACATTTGTCCGGATTAAACTCCATCTGCCATCTCTCCGCCCACGTCTGCAAACAATCTAAATCCTGCTGTATCCTCTGAGAGCCCTCATCGCTATCCGCAATTCCACCAACCTTTGTGCCGTCTGCAAACTTACTAATCAGACCAGTTACAGTTTCCTCCAAATCATTTATATATACTACAAACAGCAAAGGTCCCAGCACTGATCCCTGTGGAACACCACTGGTCACAGCCCTCCAATTAGAAAAGCATCCTTCCATTGCTACTCTCTGCCTTCTATGACCTAGCCAATTCTGTATCCACCTTGCCAGCTCACCCCTGATCCCGTGTGACTTCACCTTTTGTACTAGTCTACCATGAGGGACCTTGTCAAAGGCCTTACTGAAGTCCATATAGACAGAAGTAAGGCAAGCAATTTATATGATACAGTAAGCAATATCTTGGACAAAAGGCATTATTTAGATTAGCAAAAAGACAGAAAAGCGAGCAGGCCGGAGTTCGTGTTTAATAACAGGCTTTCAGTTCCTCGTCTAAGAAAAATAATAATTGTCTGCAGTCAGCAAAACAATGTGCAGCTGTATGCTTGTTTACATTTTATGACGTTCTGACTGTTTCATACAGAGCATCTTGACTAAATATAAAGCTAACTAACCATCCTGCTTTGCCAAGTACCTATTTCCATGAAATATCGTCAAGCAGCCGGTTAAAATGAATACAGAATATTAAGGCAATTAATCCGCCAACTAAAGTCTCTTCTAGTTTCTGAACGGGAGGTCGTGCCTCACCAACTTGATCGAGATTTTTCAGGAGGTGACAAAGATGATTGATGAGGGATGTCTTTTTTTACATGAAATTCAGTAAAGCCTTGACGATGTGCCTCACGGCAGGCGGATGCAAAAGGTGAAGTCATACGATATCAGAGTTGTTTTATTAAGATACATTTGGAGTGCCCAATTCATTTTTTTTCCAATTAAGCGGCAATTTAGCGTGGCCAATTCACTTGCCCTGCTTATCTTTCGGTTGTGGGGGCGAAACCCACGCAAACACGAGGAGAATGTGCAAACTCCACACGGACAGTGACCCAGAGCCGGCTTCGAACCTGGGACCTCGGCGCCGTGAGGCAGCAGTGCTAACCCACTGCGCTACCGTGCTGCCCACACGATATCAGAGTTCAGGTGGCAACATGGATGCCTCCCTGATTCGGCGACAGAAGGCACAGCATGGCAGATAAAGGACATTTTCTAAATGGAAAGTTGTGCCTAGTGGTGTTTCACGGAGATCTGTGCTGGGGCATCTGTTGTGGTCAGTGTATATAAACGACTTGGAGGAAAATGTAGCTGATCTGATTAGTAATGCGCGGATGACGCCAAGGTTGGTGGAGTGGCAGATATTGTTGAGGATTGTCAGAGGATACAGTCAGAGGATAGGTGCGAGGTGATACATTTTGGTAGATCAAACATCGAGATGAAATATACAGTATATGGCAAAACACTTCGAAACATAGAAAGTCAGAGAGATCTGGCTGTGCAGGTCCACAGATTTTTGAAGTGCCAATGCAAGTGGACAAGGTAGCGAAGAAAACATCTGGAGTGCTTGCCTTCATTGGACGGCGCACCGAGTATAAACATTGGCAAGTCATGCTACGGTTGTAGAGAACCTTGATCAGGCCAGACTTGGAAAATTGCGCACAATACTGGTCGCCACACTACCAGAAGTGTGTGGAGGCTTCGTGGAGGGTGAAGAACACGTTTACCAGGATTGTTCCTGCTCTGAAGGGTGTTGGTTGTGCGGAGAGCCTGAATAGAATCATACTATTTCCATTGGAACGATGGAGGTTAAGGGGCGACCCAATAAATGTCTACAATATCTGAGGGACATGGATAGGATGAGTGGGCAGGAACTCTTTCCCAGGGTGGAGGGGTCAGACAGTAGGGGCATTGGTTTAATGTCCATGGGCAAGGCTTAGATGAGATGTGCAAGGCCATTTTGTTTTATAGACAGAGTGCCTGGAACTGGTTGCCAGAAAAGGTTGTGGAAGCAGATACATTAACGGTTTTCACAAAAACCGGTCGATATAGAGGGATACGGGACGAGCAATGCTGCGGGTTTTGTATAAGGGTGGTACCATGACCGCTAAAGGCTTGGAGGGGCGAAGGACCTGTTCCTGTGCTGTATTGATATTTGTTATTTGTTCGAACTCCGTTCATCAACACGGTAATTTACTATGTTTGGGGTAGGTGGCGATCTGCCACAGAGGAAGAGAAGAGCTTCCCTCTCCCTCATACTTTTAAACTTCTTCCCAGATAGAATTTTCGCTAATTTTCCTTCTGGTCTCTCCTCGTCTGCGCACTTGACGTTTGCATAAAAATCCTCAAAGCTGATTATTGGATGTTGCCATGCCTTACTGACCGTTAGTCACTCTAACCCTTTGCTCCAACGATGTGTCTACAACATCAGAGCTAATTGGCTACACAATGCTTTGTTTTATGTCCTTTTCAAGCACTTACTCCGATCCATCACCTGAAGCTCACTGCCTGCTTAATTCACGCTCTGGCCGGAGGATTGAAGTATTTAACTCAGGACCATATGGACTGCTGTAATGTTAAAGGTGTCCTATCTGGCCTGCCAGTATGTTGCTGCCCTCTGCCAGTGGCACCGAAGAAGCAATCAGTCCTCAGAACAAGGGTTTCTTACAAAGCAAATATAAACAGTTACATTAGATTGAAGACTCTTACCTTGAACTAGAAAATGCTACCCTAGAGGAAGCACTTGTCCTGGCTCGCATTGAAGGGTGCGCGCTGTGATTTCCCAAACTCTGGTATTGACTTGTGAATGTTGATCCCAGCGTTACCGCTTCTGAAAACACGGAAGCTTTTATTTGTAAGCTTTCAGTTCTTATTCTTTCCGCTCCCTTCTCCCACAAACATCATTGTGCAGAGAGCTCCAATTTTCTCTGTTAGCTACTTTAATGTCAGCCATTGTCCTTTTTCACCAGCATGCTTAGCTATCTTTACTATTCAGCAAAACATTACAGTCCGCCTTTCTGACCCTGTCAAGTGTATTTTATTGTCTATTTCGTGCCACTTGGTTAATATGTACCAGCAATTTTTTCGGACTCGTATTTGGAAACAATACGATCCTTAATTCATTTTGTATGTCATTGTTCGTCCACTTTACTTATTGTATTTCAGCATCAGGATACATAGTATAACGTTTCGGATCAGACTTCTTCACTTTCGATCCGAATGAACACTTCATCATGTTATGGTCACTGTTCTCTAAAGGATCCTGCACAAGAAGCTATTGATTCTCCCATTACCAAATAATAAATCAAAGATAGCATATCCCATAGTTGATTAATCGACATATTGGTCGAAGTAACTATCTCGTACACATTCCAGGATTCCATCTACTCCCGTATTATTGTTTCTTTGATTTGCTCAATCTCCATGTAGATTAAAGTCACGAATGATTAGTGTTGCACCCTTGTTATGTGCATCTCAAATTAACTCAAAATCCCATCCCGTGACTTTACAATGAAGGTATTAGTGTTGTGACAACGCCCAACAATATACTCGTCTCCCTTTTGCTATTTATTTTCACTCAGATTGATTATACATTTGAATTTTTCGTGCATATGACTTATTTTACTGATACACTGATTTTATTAACGAACAACATCACCACACCTCCTTTTTCTTTTTGTCTGTCCTTACTAAACATGCAGCCATGTTTTCTTTATCCGTCATTTGTGCTCTTAATTCATCTTCCTTATTCCAAATGCGCCGTGTATTTTGATACTATGCGTTTAAATTTGCACTTTTCAACATTTTAACGCATTATTTTTGTACTTATCCCTTGTTGTTGTTCGCCCGTGTTTTCCACCTTCCACATTTGTCTACTTTCCTGTCTTTCATTCCGATGGATTCATTCTCTGATGTGTGCCCGCTCAGATTTTCATTCCCCTGTCAATCCAGATCACCCATACCCCAACATCAAGAGCGAATTTCTCTGAAAGGTTATTTGTTCCTGACCTGCGGTTGTGCAACTTGGTGATATGCACTATCAGTTGTAATTGTCATATTATTTTTCTTATTTCATATTCAATATATATTTTTAAAATAATACTTGTCAGTCACTAATTCCTGGTACAACCGAACTATAGATTTGAACATAAGCAGCACGGTAGCATTGTGGATAGCACAAATGCTTCACAGCTCCAGGGTCCCAGGTTCGATTGCGGCTTGGGTCACTGTCTTTGCGGAGTCTGCACATCCTCCCCGTGTGTACGTGGGTTTCCTCCGGGTGCTCCGGTTTCCTCCCACAGTCCAAAGATGTGCAGGTTAGGTGGATTGGCCTTGATAAATTGCCCTTCGTGTCCAAAATTGCCCTTAGTGTTGGGTGGGGTTACTGGGTTATGGGGATAGGGTGGAGGTGTTGACCTTGGGTAGGGTGATCTTTCCAAGAGCCGGTGCAGACTCGATGGGCCGAATGGCCTCCTTCTGCACTGTAAATTCTAATTCTAATTCTAATACTGAGACTCTTAAATTAACTCTCACAATTCTGTCAAACATGACAACAGAAAACACTGAACGACAGTTCTCTGTGAAGTCTCTTGCTATTTTATGCTGTACATAACATGGATAGATAGTTCAGTGTGAAGCATCTTGCTAACTTTGTTCGGTATGAGACAAAACGTTCAACACCTGTGAAGTTTTAACTGCAGCGTTGCCGTCAGCAGCCTCCGTCAATCGTGAATAATGATAATCTCATCTATTACCCACAACGATTATATCAGAGGGAACCATTCCCATATCAAAGGATGATTTAAACATTATTGTCGGACGCGGAATTGTTCCTACTTTTCCACCCCGCACTGGCCTTCATATACCCCAGACCAGGTAAATAGTCTAGTCCATTGTGATGTAATAAGTGTTGGATTGAAATGAGTTAACTGACAATGTCTGTTCAGTGACTGTAATTAATATCAGTCTCCATGGATCCTGCTCGGGACACTGGAGATTTTCCCTCTTCTACTAATAAGGCATTCATTTCAATGTATTATCCAAACTGTCAGTGGGGGCAGCATCTCCAACACTGACAGATATCTGCAGCTCCAGAGAGGCCGAGAGGAGGCATCCGGATCTGAGAACAATGGATTGGAACGTTACAAGTATGGATCAGAATCTGAGAACAATCCATCGGAACGTTGCATCAATAAACAGGAGTTTATCCCAGGGTCTGTATTGGCTTTCTCAAGATTGGATTTCATTAGAATCCAGGATACAAGATGTGCTTATGATTATTCAAGGGGGTTACTATCCAATCCTGGCTATCGTTGGCGTTCCTGGTAAGACTCCCTGTCCAGACATTAACTTTATAACCTCTGTTGAACTGTATTATTGTTCTTGTCATTTCCTCTGCCCTGTTTGCGGCTGTTGTTTCAGCCGAGTCTCTGAATCCAGTTACTAACTCGACAGGACACAGCTAAATGTTATATTGTTTTTTATACTTCACTGTCTCCTCTGGCTCCTACTGGAATTGCTGCTAAGTCCCTATATCCAAATATTATATTTGTAATTCACTTTGTACCGTACCACTCTCCTTTTAATTCAAGTCAAGGGAACATGGAAAATGACTTCAGTTACACTCAGAAACTCTGAGTCTTTCTATCCACTGACTCCATTTCTTTACCTCAGAGTTGTCCAGACGGATTAAAACTTCTGTTACGTTTTAAACCTGATGTGGAGATGCCGGCGTTGGACTGGGGTGAGCACAGTAAGAAGTCTTACAACACCAGGTTAAAGTCCAACAGGTTTGTTTCGAATCACTAGCTTTCGGAGCGCTGGTTCACCTGAGGAAGGAGAAGCGCTCCGAAAGCTAGTGATTCGAAGCAAACATGTTGGACTTTAACCTGGTGTTGAAATACTTCTTTCTATTTTAAGTCTGAACAGATGCCTGGGGCCATATCCATTCCATTATTAATCATGTCTACTGTCACCACCAGAATACCATCCTATGGCTCACCCCAGCTGTCAATGTGAGTTCCAGACTCGACTATTCCGATTCTCTTCTGGCCAGCCTCGAGTTAATAGGATACATAAACAAAGCGCATCTCAAATCTGCTGTCCATATCCTAATCTCTGACCAAATCCCTTTCACCCATCATCCTTGTGCTCACTGGCCTCTAATCACCAGCAGCAAAGCCTTACTTTCTCACTCCTCTGATCAAATCCCACCATGAGTTTGTCCGTCTGATTGTCAAAGGCTGTCAATTTCCCAAAATGTTTCTGCTTATTCAAGTTTAAACAGAGCCAAGAACACCGCCGGCCTGCCCCTAGAATCTCCGCATCCCTAACCCAACGCCATAGAACAGAGAACGTAGAAAAATACAGCACAGAGCAGGCCCTTCGGCCCACGATGTTGTGCCGAACCTTTGTCCTGGATTAATCATAGATTATCATTGAATTTACAATGCAGAAGGACGCCATTCAGAACATTGAGTCTGCACCGGCTCTTGGAAAGAGCACCCTACCCAAAGTCAACACCTCCACCCAACAGTAAGGGCAATTCTGGACACTAAGGGCAATTTATCATGGCCAATCCACCTAACCTGCACATCTTTGGACCGTGGGAGGAAACTGGAGCACCCAGAGGAATCGCACGCAGACACGGGGAGGATGTGCAGACTCCACACAGACAGTGACCTAAGCCGGAATCGAACCTGGGAACCTGGAGCCGTGAAGCAATTGTGCTATCCACAATGCTACCGTGCCGCCTTTAAGAACAAATACATCTACACTATATCATTTTACCGTAATCCATGTACCTATCCAATAGCTGCTTGAAATTCCCTAATGTTTCCGACTCAACTACTTCCACAGGCAGTGCATTCCATGCCCCCACTACTCTCTGGTAAAGAACCTACCTCTAACATCCCCCCTATATCTTCCACCATTCACCTTAAATTTTTCTCCACTTGTAATAGTTTGTTCCACCAAGGGGAAAAGTCTCTGACTGTCTACTCTATCTTCTATTCCCCTGATCATCATATAAACCTCTATCAAGTCGCCCCTCATCCTTCTCCCTTCTAATGAGAAAAGGCCTAGCACCCTCAACCTTTCCTCGTAAGACCTACTCTCCATTCCAGGCAACATCCTGGTAAATCACCTTTGCACCTTTCCCAAAGCTTCCACATCTTTCCTAAAATGAGGCGACCAGAACTGTACACAGTCCTCCAAATGTGGTCTTCCCAAAGTTTGGAACAGCTGCATCATCACCTCACGGCTCTTAAATTCAATCCCTCTGTTAATGAACGCTAGCACGCCATAGGGATTATTCACAGCTCTATCCACTTGAGTGGCAACTTTCAAAGCTGCATGAACATAGACCCCAAGATCTCTCTGCTCCTCCACATTGCCAAGAACTCTACCGTTAACCCTGTATTCCGCATTCATATTTGTCCTTCCAAATGGACAACCTCACACTTTTCAGGATTAAACTCCATCTGCCACTTCTCAGCCCAGCTCTGCATCGTAGCTATGTCTCTATGCAGCCGACAACAGCCCTCCTCACTATCCACACTATCCACCAATCTTCGCATTGTCTGCAAATCTACTGACCCACCCTTCAACTCCCTCATCCAATTCATTATTGAAAATCACAAACAGCAGAGGACCCAGAACTGATCCCTCCGGTGCACCACTGGTAACTGGGATCCAGGATGAATATTTGCCATCCACCAGTACTCTCTGACTTCTATCGGTTAGCCAGTTCGTTATCCAACTGGACACATTTCCCACTATCCCATGCCTCCTGACGTTTTGCAGAAGCCTACCATGGGGAAACTTATCAAATGCCTTTCTAAAATCCATGCACACTACATCCACTGCTTTACCTTCATCCACATGCTTGGTCAACTCCTCAAAGAATTCAATAAGACTTGTAAGGCAAGACCTACCCCTCACAAATCCGTGCTGACTATCCCTAATCAAGCAGTGTCTTTCCAGATGCTCAGAAATCCTATCATTCAGTACCCTTTCCATTACTTTGCCTATCACCGAAGTAAGTCTAACTGGCCTGTAATTCCCAGGGTTATCCCTCGTCCCTTTTTTGAACAGGGGCACGACATTCGCTACTTTCCAATCCCCTGGTACCACCCCTGTTGACAGTGAGGACGAAAAGACCATTGCCAACGGCTCTGCAATTTCATCTCTTGCTTCCCATAGAATCCTTGGATATATCCCGTCAGGCCGGGGGGACTTGTCTATCCTCAAGTTTTTCAAAATGCCCAACACATCTTCCTGCCTAACAAGTATTTCCTCGAGCGTAGCAGTCTGTTTCACACTGTCCTCTCCAACAATATGGCCCCTCTCATTTGTAAATACAGAAGAAAAGTACTTGTTCAAGACCTCTCCTATCTCTTCAGACTCAATACACTATCTCCCGCTACTGTCCTTGATCGGACCTACCCTCGCTCTAGTCATTCTCATATTTCTCACATATGTGTAAAAGGCCTTGGGCTTTTCCTTGATCCTACCCGACAAAGATTGTTCATGCCCTCTCTTAGCTCTCCTAATCCCTTTCTTCAGTTCCCTCCTGGCTATCATGTATCCCTCCAACGCCCTGTCTGAACCTTGTTCCCTCAGCCTTACATAAGTCTCCTTTTTCCTCTTAACAAGACATTCAACCTCTCTTGTCAACCATGGTTCCCTCACTCGACCATCTCTTCCCTGCCTGACAGGGACATACATATCAAGGACACGTAGTACCTGTTCCTTGAACAAGTTCCACATTTCACTTGTGTCTTTCCCTGACAGCCTATGTTCCCAACTTATGCACTTCAATTCTTGTCTGACAACATCGCATTTACCCTTCCCCCCCCCAATTGTAAACCTTGCCCTTGCACGCACCTATCCCTCTCCATTACTAAAGTGAAAGTCACAGAATTGTGGTCACTATCTCCAAAATGCTTCCGCACTGACAAATCTATCACTTGCCCTGGTTCATTACCAAGTACTAAATCCAATATTGCCCCTCCTCTGGTCGGACAATCTACACACTGTGTTAGAAAAGCTTCCTGGACACACTGCACAAACACCAGCCCATCCAAACTATTTGATCTAAAGAGTTTCCACTCAATGTTTGGGAAGTTAAAGTCACCCATGACTACTACCCTGTGACTTCTGTACCTTTCCAAAATCTGTTTCACAACCCATTCCACAGCCAAATTAATTTAAACCCTCCCGAAGAGTACTAGAAAACCTCCCTCCCAGGATATTGGTGCCCCTCTGGTTCAGATGCAACCCGTCCTGCTTGTACAGGTCCCACCTTCCCCAGAATTCGCTCCAATTATCCAAATACCTGAAGCCCCCCCCCCCCCCCCTCCTACACCATTCCTGCAGCCACGTGTTCAGCTCCACTCTCTCCCTATTCCTAGCCTCGCTATCCCGTGGCACCGGCAACAAACCAGAGATGACAACTCTGTCTGTCCTGGCTTTCAACTTCCAGCCGAACTCCCTAAACTCTTTATTACCTCCACACCCCTTTTCCTACCTACGTCGTTGGTACCAATGTGCACCACGACTTCTAGCTGCTCCCCCTCCCCCTTACGGATCCTGAAGACACGATCGGAGACATCCCTGGCCCTGGCACCCGGGAGGCAACATACCTTCCGGGAGTCTCGCTCGCGACCACAGAATCTCCTATCTATTCCCCTAACGATTGAATCTCCTACAACTATTGCTTTTCTGTTCTCCCCCTTCCCTTCTGAGCCCCAGAGACAGACTCAGTGCCAGAGACCTGGCCGCTAGGGCCTTCCCCCGGTAGGTCATCCCCCCAACAGCATCCAAAACGGTATAATTGTTTTGAAGGGGAACAGCCATATATTTCCCTGACACCAGTTTCACTGACACTGACCCTCCTGTCCTTGTGCTGTGGAAATCTCGATACAGAAACGGAGCAGCCACACTGTTGGTCACTTCCAGCGTGCCCTGTACATCTCCGCATTCTGGACTGATATCGTCTCGGTTTGTATCCAGCTCGGACAGGTAATATGAGGCAGCTTCTGAATGTGCCAGCAATGAGCTATTTCAATCAATCATGCAGTACCTGTATTTCCCTCTCCCCATTCTTATCTTTCAATTCCACCTCCAATATATCATATTTCATTTTCCGACATCTCCACAACGTGTTGCTTTTAAGTATGTGTGCAAATCCCCATTTTAATTGATTGATGTCCCTCATTATCCATTTTTCATCAATCGTGATTTTCCACCTACAGTTGTTGGCAGGGAAGTCAATAGCGTACCATCCATCTCCCGCGCCACTAACCTCGCCCCCTCCCTCCATCCCAGAACAAGGATAAAATCCCCCTCATTCTCACATTTCACCCCACCAGCCTCCGTATGCAAAGCATAATCCTCCGCCATTTTCGCCAACTCCAGCGTGATGCCACCACCAAACACATCTTCCCTTCACTCCCTCTGTCAGCATCCTGCAGAAACCATATCCTCCGAGAGAATCTAGTCCACTCCTTCCTCATACCCAACACGTCTCCGATCACCCATGGCACCTTCCCATGCAATTAAAGAAGGTATAACACCCGCCCCTTTACCTCTTCCATGCTTTACATCCCAGGCCCAAAACACTCATTCCAGGTTAAGCAGCGTTTCATTTGCACCTCTTCCAATTTGGTCTATTGCATTCGCTGCTCACAATGTGGTCTTCTCTATATTGGAGAGACGAAACGTGGACTAGGTGATCGCTTTGCTGAGCATCTTCGTTCTGTGCGCACCCAGGACCCTGATCATCCTCTTGCTTGCCATGTGAACACAAGACCCTGCTCACATGCCCACATGTCTGTCTTTGGACTGCTGCAATGGCCCAGTGAAGCTCAACGCAAACTGGTAGACTGGCATTTCACCTTCCGGTTAGGCACGCTACAGCCTTCCGATCTTAACATAGAAATCATCAACTTCGGATGATTAGCTCTACCCCACCTCGACTCATTTGTTTTCATTCCAATTCATGGTGACTGCATTTTACATTTTTCTTCTTTATTGTCTTTATTTATATATATGTTTTCCCCTACCTTTTCATCCCTTTGCTTCCTCCTCCCCCCGACGTCTGTCACACCTTACCCTCCGGTGTTATTTCTCTGCTGTTTGACCTTTCCCACCGTTTATTCTCCCTGAGGACTGCAATGCGCACACTTTTCCGTTGTTTTCTGTGGCTGCGACGCATCATTCCTTCCCCACACCACAGTATACATATCTCCCACATTCTATGTCTTTTAGCTTTGGCAAAGGATCATCTGGTCTCGAAACGTTAGCTCTTTACTCTCCCTCCAAATGCTGCCAGACCTGCTGAGATGTTCCAGCATTTTCTCTTTTGCCCAAGTATCTCTACCTGGTATTGATTTTCTATCCAAAGAGTCAGTGGTTATGGTATATCAGAAATCAGAGAACATGAAATCCGGTGGGTTCAGTTCCTGGCGTCTCCCGTCTGGGGCTCTACATTGGACAGAGCATTTCAACAGCTGTGACACATGTCTCCGAAAATTGACCTGTGCCTGTGCACTGACACTCTGTATTAAACGCTCTCAGCTGAACATGTGTTCAGCAACACGAGGATGCCCCTCCAGTGTTATTACAAATGACGCAGGGATATACCGTAGCTGAGGGTCTTTTGACTTACTTCTATATTGGATAGATGTTGGAGCTGCTATGGACGTGTTTCTGGATGTTCTGTTGTGAGCTGCTGCATGCATTTAGTGAGGACAGAGGATTTGGTCACCCAGCTCTGGACGAGGTATGGGGCTATAGTTACAGTGTACATGGGTCTGGAACATGATCGACAAATGGGGCAGAGGCTGCGGAGAGGGAAGTTCTGTAAAGAGGGAGGAGGAAATCTCCTCCTTCCTCTTTGGAGTTTACAAGAACATTGTGCTATTGTCGCTGAACAGTTAATCCAATGAAAAGTGGGCAGCACGGTGGCGCAGTGGTTAGCATATTTCCTCACGGCGTCGAGGTCATAGGCTCGACCCAGGCTCTGGGTCACTGTCCGTGTGGAGTTTGCATATTCTCGCCGTGTTTCCGTGGGTTTCGCCCACCCCCCCCGCCCCAACTCAAAGATGTGCAGGGTAGGTGGATAGGCCACATTAAATTGCCCCTCAATTGGCAAAAATGAATTGGGTACTTATAAATCCAGTAAAAACGTCAATACACTGGGGGCACAGATTCCAATCCCACCACAGAAATTGTGGAATTTGAATTGCAGAAGAAACAATGTCTGGAATTAAAAGTGTAATGATCACCTTTAAACCATTGTCAATTGTTCGAAAAACCCATCAGCTTCACTAATCGCCTTTAGGGAACGAAATCTGCCGACCTTACCTGGCATGACCTTTATGTAACTCCAGAGTCACTGCAATGAAATTCAATCTTAACTGTCCTCTAAAACGGCCGAGTGTTGTATCAAATTGCTAAAATGTCACAAATATGTAAAAATGGATGGACCGAATTCGGAACTGGAAACAACAACGGCAAACCCAACCATGTCAACCCTGCAAATACTTCATTATTAACATCTGGGTGCTTGTGGGGAAATTGGGGGAGTGTTTCACAGAAAAGTCAAGCATCAGCCTGACGCCACCTTAGACATTATTGTAGTGGGAGAGTAATTGATAAAGAAGCTAAAGTTGGGTGGGCCGAGGACACTACCCTGAGTTTGCATTGTCGCCAGTCATACAGGGGGCAGAACAGAAGTTGAAGAAGCGCAAGGACGAGGAAGAGGCAGTGATGCGATTTCCTGAATTTGTTCAATCTGATAGATTATGCTCCCATTGCTCAACTTCCCTTTCCCGCCATGGATCCCCAATTGTGCACTGTTATATCAACCTGAGACCACCCCCATCACAACTGCCACGTGGTCACCATTGTGTAATTTAAAAAACAACAAACAAACCTGTTAATTCTAATGATTACCGCAACACACACAATTATACCAACTAAACAATCCTCCGCACATCCTGAAGTCCTCTGCTCCCTGCCTGGTGGCTTCTTTGGATTTACCGAGGGCTGCGACGCCAGAGGATCCCCAGTTACTGCAGCACACGGGCGAAGGATGCTGCCTGTGACTGGGGAGACGGCAGACGGACTTACATACATGCATAGAATATGGGAGCAGGAGGATGTCTTTTTGGCCTTCGAGCCTGCTCCGCCATTCATCACGATCCTGGTTGATCATTCAATGCAATCGCCTAATTCTGCTTTCTCCCCATTGCCGTTGATCCCATTCTCTCCAAGTGCTATATCTAGACGCTCTTCAATATACTCAAAGATTTAGCATCAACTTCTTCCTGTGGTAATAAATTCCACAGGCTCACCACTTTTTGTATGAAGAATGTCTCCTTATCTCTGGCCGAATGGTTTACCCTGAATCCTCAGACTGTGTTCTCTGGTTCTGGACATACCCATCATTGGTAACATCTTCGCTGGATCAACCCTATCTTGACCTGTTAGAATTTTAAAAGTCTCTAAAAGATCCCCCCCTCATTCTTCTTAACTCCAACGAGAACAATCCCAACTTAGTCAATGTCTCCTCGTATGACAGTCCGGCCATCCCCGAAATCAGTCTGGTTAACCTTTGCTGCATTCCCTCGAAAGCAAGAACATCCATCCACAGAGATGTAGACCAAAGCTGCACACAGTACTCCAGGTGTGGCCTCAACAAGGCTCTGTGCCATTGCAGCACACATCCCTGCTTCTATCCTCGAAACCTCTGTCAAGGAGGCTATGCCACTAGCCTTCTTTACCGCCTGCTGCATCTGCATGCTTATCATCAGCGACTGGTGCACAAGGGCACCAAAGTCCCGCTGTGCACTCCCCTCTCCCAATTTACATCCAATCAGGTAGTAATCTGCCTTCCTGTTTTTGCTTTCGAATTAAATAACCTCACACTTACCCACGTTATACTGTATCTGCCATTGACTTGCCCAGTCGCCCTACCTGTCCAGATCCTGCTGTAGGATCCCTGCTTCCTCGTCACAATTCACCCTCCTACATAACTTGGTACTATCTACAAACTTTGAGATGTTACATGGTGTTCCCTCATCCAAACCATTAATATATATTGTGAATAGCTGGGGTCCCAGCACCGATCCATGTGGTCCCCCACTAGTTACTGCCTGCCAATTTGAAAATGACCCATTAATCCATACGCTTTGTTTTCCCTCTGCCAACCAGAAAGTGCAACTATACCACATCGACTGGCTGCCCCTGTCAACTGTACTGGTTACATCTTCAAAGAATTCTAACAGATTTGTCAAGCATGGTTTTTCCTTCATAAATCCATGCTGACTCTGACTGATTCAGCCAGTGCATTCTAAATGTTCCGCTATAACGTCCTTGATAATGGATTTAAGCATTTTCACCACGACCGATGTTAGGCTTACTGGTCTATAAGTCCCTGTTTTCTCTCTTCCTCCATTTTTGAATACCGGCGTGACGTGAACTACCCTCCAATCTGCAACGACGGTTCCAGAGTCTATAGAATAACGGAAGGTGACCACCAATGAATCCACTATTTCCAGAGTCACCTCCTTCAGCACTCTGGAAGGTAGATTCTCAGGCCCTGGGGATTCATCCTCCTTCAATCCCATCACATTTCCCCGCACCATTTCTCTGCTAGTGTTGATCTCTCTTAGTTCTTTCTTCTCACTAAACATTTCATTCTTCGTAAGAAGTCTAACAACACCAGGTTAAAGTCCAACAGGTTTGTCTCCAATCACTAGCTTTCCGAGCACAGCTCCTTCCTCAGGTGAATGAAGATGTGGGTTCCAGAAACGTAGACATGGACAAGTCAATGATGCTAGACGATACTTTGAATGAAAGTCGTTGCAGGTAATAAAGTGATTACAGGACCAGACGGAGCAATTGGAGAGAGGGATAATCAGAGGTGTAAATTGTCTCAAGACAGGACTGTTGGTGGGATTTCTCATTCAGATGGTGGATTGCTGCGGAACGTGGCGATAATTTTCTGCTCGGCGGTTTTGCATTGTCACACATCCTGAAGGCCGCCTTGGAGAACGCTTTCGTGAAGTTCAGAGGCTGAATTCCATGACTGCTGAAGTAGTCCCCGACAGGAAGGGAACGTTCCTGCCTCGCGATTTCATTCTCCGACCTTTCTGGTATCTGATTTGTGTCCTATTTTATGAAGACAGAACCAAAGTATGTATTTAATTGCTCAGCCATGTCTTTGTCCCTTATTATGCATTCCCCTGTTTCTATCTGTAGAGGGCCTACATTTCTCATGACCTATCTCTTTCTCTGCACATATCCATAGAAACGCTTAGTGCCAGTCTTAATGTTCCTTGCAAGATTCCTTTCTTACTGTACTTTACCCTTCTTAATCAATCCCTTCGACCTTCGTGGCTGAATTCTAAACTGCTCCCTATCCTCTAACCTATAATGTTTCTTGGCAATCTGTGTACTTCTTCCTTGGATTGAATACTGTTTCTAATTTCATTTGCCTGCCATGAATTGGTCCTCTTACCCCCTTTGCTGTTATACCAGATAGGAATGAACAGTTGCTGTAGTCCCCCCATGCTTTCTTTGAATGTTTGCCTTTATCTATCTACTGTCATTCCTTTAAGTAACTCTTCCCAATCTGTCAAGGCCAACTCACGCCTCAGTGTTTCAAAGTGGTCATTATTAAGATTCAGCAACCTATTCTCCGAATCAACTACTTCACTCTCCATCTTGATCTAAATTTATGGTCGCTCATCTCCAAGTGGTCTCTTGCAGCCAGATTGGCAATGATTCCCTTCTCATTACACAGCACCCAGCCTAGGATGGCATGCTCTCTCGTTGGTTTCTCCATATATAGGTCAAGAAAACCATCCCGTATGCACTCCAGGAATTCCTCTTCTCCGGCATCGTGGCTGATTTGATTTGCCAAATCTATGTGAAGATTAAAATCACCCGTGATCATCGATATTACCTTATTACATGCATCTCTAATTTCTTGTTTAATGATACTTCCAACCTCACCAGTACACTTTGGGGGTCTATATGGAGACCCACTAATGTTTTTTGTCCTTTGGTATTTCTCAACTCGACCCATACAGATTTCGCATTGCCAGAGATAATATCCTTTCTCACTACTGTGTTAAGTTCCTCTTTAACCAGCAGTGACACGTCACCGCCTTATCCTTTATTCCTGTCCTTCCTCAATACTGGAAACCCTGGAAAATTCAGTTCCCATCCCTGTTCGCACTGCAGCCAGGTTTCCGGAATCCCAATTACATCATACCCATTTATATCTAAATGCACGATTAGTTCATCCACTTTATTGCAAATGCTCCGTGCATTAAGGCACAGAGCCATTAAGTTTGTCTTTTTCACATTGTTTGTCTTGCTCCCAATATTGTTCACTACTGCCCTGTTTGAATTTTGCCCTTGGTTTCTCCACATTACACTTTTCTTATTCACTTTTCTACCTTTTGCTATTGTCCTTGCTCCCTCTTTCTTTGAGTCCTTGCATACGTTCCCATCCCCTCGCATATAAATGTAATCCCTCCACAACCGCTCCAGCAAATAGCCCCCAAGGACATCAGTTGCAGTCCTGTCCAGGTGTAACCCGTCCGGTTTCTATAGGTTGTGTACAGGTTGGTGATTGTGTGCGTGTGTTTATATGTGTGTGTGTTTGAGTATCGCTGTGGGTTTGCGGCATGTGTGTCTGTCTATGTGAGGATCTGGATTTGTGTGTGTATTGGGGTTTGTGTGTGTGTTTATGTTTATGTGTGCGTTTGGATGAGCACGTTGTTGCTCTCCTGTGTGTAGGTGTCTTTGAGTGGGTATGTGTGTGGGAGTGAGTGCGTGGGGGAGGCAGTATGTCATTGTATGTTGAAGTGAGTGTGCTTATGTATGTACGTGAGTGAATCTGTATGTGTGGGCGAGCGTGTGGGCGGGTCAGCGGAATAAGTGTGTGTGTGTGGGATTGCGTGCTTACGAGTTTGTTTATGTGTGAGTGACTGTGTGGGTGACCGTGAGTGGGTGTGTGTGCCGCGAGGGTGTGCGTCAGTGTTCGTGGATGTGTCTGAGTGTCTGTGAGGGTTTCTGTGTGTCTTAGCGTCCGGGTGAGGGGTAATGGGAGTGAGAGTGAGTCTCTGTGTGCTTCTTTCTACGTGTGAAGGGATGTGGGTGTATGTGTGGGAGTCGTGTGTGTGTGGGTGAGATTCTGTGAGTGTACGATTGGTCGTGTGTGAATGTGTGTGAGTCTGAGGTTGCCGTGCGTCTTTGTGTGGGGGCTATGTGTATCGATACGTGTCTGTGAGTTTCTGTGTGAGTATTTATGTGAATGTGTTTGTTGTGTACGAGGGTATGTGTATGTACACGTGTGTGCGTCCGTGTCTATGGATTCGTGTGTGTCTGTCGTGTGTGTGCATGTGTGTTTGTGAGGATGTGTGTCCGTCTTTGTGCATGCACAGATGTTTCTGTGAGGATATTTCTGTGTATGTCTTTGTGCGTGTGTGCGTGTGTATGTGTGAGTATATGGGTGTGCGTTTTTAGGTGGGGATTTGCATGTGTGGGTTTGTGTGTCTGTGCCGATATGTGTGGCAGGGTATATGTGTGTTAGTGTGTCCGAGTGTGCATGTGCGTCTGTTTGTGTGTATGTAGGGTAGAGTGTGTGTCTGTATGTATGTCGGACTTTGTGTGAGTAGGGTGTGTTTGAGGTTGTGTGTGTGAGAATTTGTGTGCGCGGATGTGCGTGTGTGTGTGGGGGTGGGGGGGGGGGGAGTGTGTGTGAATAGAACATAGAACATTACAGCGCAGTACAGGCCCTTCGGCCTTCGATGTTGCGCCGACCGGCGAAACCACTCTCAACCCCATCTACATTATTCCCTTATCGTCCATATGTCTATCCAATGACCATTTGAATGCCCTTAGTGTTGGCGAGTCCACTACATCTGCAGGCAGGGAATTCCACGCCCTTACTACTCTCTGAGTAAAGAACCAACCTCTGCCATCGGTCCTATATCTATCTTCCCTCAATTTAAAGCTATGTCCCCTTGTGCTAGACCTCACCATCCGAGGAAAAACGCTCTCGCAGTCCACCCTATCCAATCCTCTGATCATCTTGTATGCCTCAATTAAGTCACCTCTTAACCTTCTTCTCTCTGAGGAAAACAGCCTCAAGTCCCTCAGCCTTTCCTCATAAGATATTCCCTCCATACCAGGCAACATTCTGGTACATCTCCTCTGCACCCTTTCCAATGCTTCCACATCCTTCCTATAATGCAGCGACCAGAATTGCACGCAATACTCCAAGTGAGGCCGCACCAGAGTTCTGTACAGCTGCAACATGACCTCATGGCTCCGAAACTCAATCCCTCTTCCAATAAAAGCTAACGCACCGTACGCCTTCTTAACAACCCTCTCAACCTGGGTTGCAACTTTCCGGGATCTATGTACATGGACACCGAGATCTCTCTGCTCATCCACACTGCCAAGAATCTTACCATTAGCCCAGTACTCTGTCTTCCTGTTATTCCTTCCAAAATGAATCACCTCACACCACATCAACTGCTTTCCCCTCATCCACCTGTTTGGTCACCTTCTCAAATAACTTAATAAGGTTTGTGAGGCACGACCTACCCTTCACCAAACCGTGTTGGCTCTCTCAAATCAAATTATTCCTTTCCAGATGATTATACATCCTATCTCTTATAAACCTTTCCATGATTTTTCAAACAACAGAAGTAAAGCTCACTGGTCTATAGTTACCTGGGTTGTCTCTACTTCCCTTCTTGAACAAGGGGACAACATTTGCTATCCTCCAATCTTCTGGCACTGTTCCTGTAGACAAAGATGACATAAATATCAAAGCCAAAGGCTCAGCAATCTCCTCCCTAGCCTCCCAGAGAAACCTAGGGTAAATCCCATTCGGCCCAGGGGACATCTATTTTCACACTTTCCAGAATTGCTAACACCTCCTCCTTATGAACCTCAAGCCCTTCTAGTCTAGTAGCCTGAATTTCAGTATTCTCCTCGACAATATTGTCTTTTTCCTGTGTGAATACTGACGAAAAATATTCATTTAGCACCTCTCCTATCTCCTCAGACTCCAAGCACAACTTCCCACTACTGTCCTTGGCTGGCCCTACTCTTACCGTAGTCATTCATTTATTCCTGACATATCTACAGATAGCTTTAGGGTTATCCTTGATCCTCCCTGCCAAAGGCTTCTCATGTGCCCTCCTGGCTCTTATTTGCTCTCTCTTTAGGTCCTTAGTAGCTAACTTGTAACTCTTGAGCGCACTAACTGAACCTTCATGCCTCATCTTTACATAAGCCTCCTTCTTCCTCTTGACAAGTGTTTCGACTGCTTTAGTAAACCACGGTTCCCTTGCTCGACCACTTCCTCCCTGCCTGAGAGGTGCATACTTATCAAGGAAACGCAGTAGCTGTTCCTTGAGCCAGCTCCACATTTCCATTGTGCCTATCCCCTGAAGTTTTCCTCTCCATGCGATGCATCCTAAGTCTTGCCTCGTCGCATCATAATTGCCTTTCCCCCAGATATAACTCTTGCCCTGCGGTATATACCTATCCCTTTCCATCACTAAAACAAACGTAATCGAATTGTGGTCACTATCATCAAAGTGCTCACCTACCTCCAAATGTAACAACTGTCCTGGTTCATTACCCAGTACCAAATCCAATATGGCCTCGCCTCTCGTTGGCCTATCTACATCCTGTGTCAGGAAACCCTCCTGCACACATTGGACAAAAACGGACCGATCCAAACTACTCGAACTACAGCGTTTCCAGTCAATATTTGGAAAGTTAAAGTCCCCCATAACAACTACCCTGTTGCTTTCGCTCCTATCCAGAATCATCTTTGCAATCCTTTCTTCTACATCTCTGGAACTTTTCGGAGGCCTATAGAAAACCCCTAACAGTGTGACCTCGCCTTTCCTGTTTCTAACCTCAGCTCATACTACCTCAATAGACGAGTCCACATCAAACATCCTTTCTGCCACCGTAATACTGTCCTTGATTAACGATGCTACCCCTCCCCCTCTTTTACCACCTTCCGTGAGCTTTCTGAAATATCTAAACCCAGGCACCTGCATCAACCATTCCTGTCCCTGCTCTATCCATGTCTCCGAAATATCCACAACATCGAAATCCCAGGTACCAACCCATACCGCAAGTTCACCCACCTTATTCCGGATGCTCCTGCATTGAAGAAGACACACTTTAAACTACCTTCCTTCCTGCCGGTACACTCTTGCAACTTTGAAACCTTACTCATGACCTCACTACTCTCAATCTCCTGTATACTGGAGCTACAACTCAGGTTCCCAAGCCCCTGCTGAACTAATGTAAACCCTCCCGAAGATAATTAGCAAATCCCCCCCTTCCCCCCCCCCCCCCCCCCGGATATTGGTACCCCTCAGGTCCAGTTGGAGACCATCCTGTTTGTAGAGGTCCCACCGACCGCAGAATGAGCCCCAATTATCCAGAAATCTGAAACCCTCCCTCCTGTATAATCCCTGTAGCCACGTGTTCATCTCCTCTCTCTCACTATTCCTCGTCTCGCTATCACGTGGCACGGGTAACAACCCAGAGATAATAACTCTGTTTGTCCTAGATCTAAGTTTCCACCCTATCTCCCTGAATTCCTGCCTTACATTCCTATCCCTACCTATGTCGTTGGTACCTATGTGGATCACGATTATGGGCTGCTCCCCCTCCCCTTAAGGATCACGAAAACATGATCCGAGACATCACTCTCCCTGGCACCTGGGAGGCAACAGACCAAACGGGAGTCTGTCACGTTCCCACAGAATCTCCTATCTATCCCCCTAACTATGGAGTCTCCAACGCCTAATGCTCTACTCCTCCTCCTTCCCTTCTGAGAAACAGGGACAGACTCTGTGCCAGAGACCTGTACCCCATGGCTTACCCCTGGTAAGTCCGCTTCCCTAACAATATCCAAAGGGGTATACTTGTTACTAAGGGAACGACCACAGGGGATCCCTGTACGGACTGCTTCCTCCCAACCCCTCTCACCGTCACCCATCTATCTTTATTCTTCGGAGTAACTACATCCCTGAAGCTTCTATCTATGACCACCTCTGCCTCCCGATTGATCCGAAGTTCATCCAGCTCCAGTTCCCTAACGCGTTTTCTGAGGAGCTGGGGATGGGTGCACTTCCTACAGATGAAATCAGTAGGAACACTGACGGCATCACTCACCTCAAACATTCTGCAGGAGGAACATTGCACTACCTTCTCTGCCATCCCCTCAAATTAAAAAAATTAAAATAAAGAAAGAGCTTACCTGTTATTCACTCCCCTTCTCAGCAAGCACTCACTCAGCAATGTCTGCGCCCCTCACGATAACACCTGAGGGAAAAGAAAAGAAAAACTACTTCCCAGTCACCAGCCAATCCCTTACCTGCAGACTGTGACTTCACGGTTAATTTCTTTCTACTTGTACCTGCCCTCGAGACTTGCTCTTGATCTTTACAGCAGTTCTTTTTTTTTTGTTTAGAGGAGGGTATAAGGAGGGAAACACTGAAGAAGTGTTTCGGGTTGAAGTGTCACTTGACAACAGCTCCTCCACAAACCACCTTCAAGTTAGGGTGAGCTCAACAGACATATGCAAATTGCCACCGCAACAGCCAATCAGCAGCTCCGCACTACTGCCCTCTGCTGGATGCTTGTCTTCACTTGAACAGCTAGGATCTCTTGCTCAGATACACCTTCAAGTTAGGGTGAGCTGAATAGACGTATGCAAATTGCCCCCGCAACAGCCAATCAGCATCTGCGCTCTACTGCCCTCTGCTGGATGCATTTTCTTCACTTGAACAGCTAGTGTCTCTTGCTCAGGTACACCTTCAATTTAGGGTGAGCACAACAGACGTAGGAAATTGCCCCCGCAACAGCCAATCTGCTGCTCCGCTCTACTGCCCTCTGCTGGATGAATGTAAATCACACTGGTAATATCTTCGCCAGCCTGATGTCTAAATGTGTTGTTTATTTACTTTTCTCCCAGTGAACCTGCTGACAATTGTGATCCTGAAGAGAAAAAAGTGTGGACTGTCCAAATGTGTCACTTGTTACCTGGTGGCCATGGCAGTGGGGGATCTACTGGTCATTATTCTCGACCTGATATTGAGACACATTCCCATTGTTTTTGATGAACAGTTTGATTTCCTGCGGTCCATCCCCGTGTGTAATATCCACGCCGTCCTGCTTTATGCAGTTACTGACTGTTCTGTCTGGTTCACCGTCACTTTCACCTTTGATCGATTTGTGGCCATTTGTTGCCTGAAGCTGAAAAGTAAATATTGCAGCGAGAAAACGGCGGCTGTGGTTCTGGGAACAGTGACTGTGCTGAGCTGTTTGAAGAACATTTTCTGGTATTTAATGTTCACAGGTTGGTATCGGCTCTGGAACAATCCCTGGTTTTGTGACGTTACAATGGAAGTTATGTACTCTCCGGTCTGGGGAACAATCGAGTTCCTCCACAACATTCTAACCCCGTCTGTTCCGTTTGTCCTGATTCTGCTGCTCAATGTTTTCACCGTCAGGCACATTGCCGTGAGAAGCAGGATCCGTAGGCGACTCCGGGCTCACAGCAATGGTGAGAGTCCCAGAGACCAAGAGATGGAGAGTCGGAGGAAATCCATTATTTTACTCTTCGTTGTCTCAGCCAATTTCATTCTGTTGTGGTCAACGTTAATGTTTTATTCTATATGGAGCCGGATGTGGTATCTGGGGTATAAGTCTTTCTCGTTACAACTTTATGTTATGGAATTGGGCCTCATGTTGCAGCTCCTGAGTTGCTGCACAAACACTGTGATTTACGCCGTGACACAGACTCAGTTCAGACAGCAGTTGAAGAATGTGCTGACATTTCGTTTCCGTCTTGAATTCATTAACTCCAGATAGGGAATCCCACCGTCACGGCATCTGCCTTCTCCCACTGCCGGCGAAACTGCCCATCACCAGTCAGCCTCATCCAGATTTGCAATCTGTAAATACCGTGGAAACGGTAGGGCGCCATCTTGCGTTGTCAGGGTAGACGTTCAACGGCTACATTGCGTTTTGTGTGTTTTTGGGGAGGTAGGGCCACGGCTGCGAGGCCAAGAGGTATGTGAGGAGCAGCAGCCGCCACAGGGAGAACGTTAGCCCCCCCCCCCCCCGGTGGCTGCGAGGAGTAGGGGAGGAACAGCAGCATTCACACTGGAGAATACGATTGCAAAATATTTCAAAAGTGTTTGATTCACCAAAACAAACATTATTTTAACCTGTTCAAAAATATTAAAACAGCCAAGTTTATGAGATCGAGAAATGTCCCATTTCAGGAATTATGCTTTTTAAAAAAGCCAAGCAGCAACATTCAGAATGAGTTAGAGAGTTTCAGCAAATTTCCCCCAAACTCTCCTTCTGAATGGGACTAGAACCTGATAATTGTAACCCCCCCCCCCCCCCCCACATGAACACATTGCGGACTGAGATCACCCGCCCACCCCCAGTACGATTCCCGGACTATATCTCCCAATGTGGGGTGGGGAGGGCGGATGCGGCGAATGAGGGTCAGAGTTCTCCGACATTGTTCCTGCTGAACAGTGGCGGGGATGGTACATGAGGGACAGAGTTCATTGACAGTGTAATTGATAAATGGTGGGTGGGGGGGGGGAGGGTGAGGGTCGGGATTCATTGACAGTGTTCCAGGTAAATTGAAACTGTGGAGAAAGAGGGACAGAGTTCTCCGACAGTTTCCCTGATGAATTGGAACTGGGAAGAAAGAGGGATAGAGTTCACCAGCGGTGTCCCTGATAAATGGGAACTGGGGAAAAAGAGGGTCAGAGTTCACCGACAGTGTTCCCGATCAACGGGAATTGGGGGAAGAAGGACTGTGTTCACCGACACTGTCCCTGAAAAATGAGTGGGTGATGAGGGACATGTGTAAGCTGACGATGTCCCAAATAAACGGTGGTTGGTTGAAGGAGGGACAGAGTTCACCATCAGTGTCCCTAATGTACGGGGGTTGGTCGAAGGAGGGCCAGAGTTCACTAGCAGTAACCCTAATATACGGGGTTGTTCGAAGGAGTGAATGAGTTCACCGTCATCGTCCCTAATATAGGTGGTTCTATGAAGAAGGGACAGAGTTCACCATCAGTGTCCCTAATATACGGGTGTTGGTTGAAGGAGGGACAGAGTTCACCAACAGTGTCCCTAATATAAGGGGGCTGGTTGAAGGAGAGACAGAGTTCGCCGACAGTCTCCCTGATAAATGGGAGTAGGTGCACGGAGGAGAATGAATGACAATGTTTACTGATGTTGTCCCTGATAAATTAGGGAGGGCGGTCATGTGGGATAAAGTTCACCGACAACGTTCCAAATAAACGGGGGGAGGGGTCGGGGGGAAAAGCGGGACAGAGTTCACCGACAGTGTCCCTGATAAATTGGTGGTGAGGGGCGACAGAGTTCACCAACAGTATCATAAATATACGTGGTATGGGAGTGCTCGAGTGCAAAGAGGGACAGAGATCACCAACAATGTCCTTGATAAATTGGGGGGGGGATGAGGCACATAGATCACCAACAAAGTCCTTGATACATGGGGTGACTGAAGCACAGAGATCACCAACAATGTCCTTGATAAATGGGGGGGGGGGGGGATGAGGCACAGGGATGACCAACAATGTCCTTGATCAATAGGTGGAATGAGACACTGAGATCACCAACAACGTCCTTGAAATGACGGGACGGGGGAATGAGGCACAGAGATCACCAACAATGTCCTTGATAAGTGGGGGAGGGGGGAATGAGGCACATAGATCACCAACGATGTCCTTCATCAATGGGGAAATGAGGCACAGAGATCACCAACAATGTCCTTGATAAATGGGGGGGGGGGAGTGAGGCACAGAGATCACCAACAATGCCCTTGATAAATGGGGAGGGGGCGGAATGAGGCACAGAGATCACCAACAATGTCTTTGATAAATGGGGAGGGGGCGGAATGAGGCACAGAGATCACCAATAATGTCCTTCATAAATGGGTGGGGGGGGGGGGAGGTGAGGCACAGAGTTCACCAACAATGTCCTTGATAAATGGGGAGGGGGCGGAATGAGGCACAGAGATCACCAACAATGTCCTTGATAAATGGGGG
>NW_027309576.1:20000-25000 GCF_047496885.1 Scyliorhinus torazame | reverse complement strand
AGGGAGCGCCGCACTGTCGGAGGGAGATGTATATACTCTAGGATTTGAGCTCCTTAATCCAGGCCGACACTCCCCCCGGTGCCAGTACTGAGGGAGCGCTGCACTGTCGCGGGTAGATGTATATACTCTCAAATGTGAGCGCTATAATCCAGGCCCACACTCCCCCCCGGTGCCAGTACTGAGGGAGCGCCGCACTGTCGGGGGTAGATGTATATACTCTAGGATTTGAGCTCCATAATCCAGGCCGACACTCGTAGAACGTAGAACGTAGAACATTACAGTGCAGTACAGGCCCTTCAGCCCTCGATGTTGCGCCGACCTGTGAAACCACTCTAAAGCCATCTACACTATTCCCTTATCGTCCATATGTCTATCCAATGACCATTTGAATGCCCTTAGGGTTAGGGTTAGGGTTAGGGTTAGAACATAGAACATTACAGCGCAGTACAGGCCCTTCGGCCCTCGATGTTGCGCCGACCTGTGAAACCACTCTAAAGCCCATCTACACTATTCCCTTATCGTCCATATGTCTATCCAATGACCATTTGAATGCCCCTAGTGTTGGCGAGTCCACTACTGTTGCAGGCAGGGCATTCCACGCCCTTACTACTCTCCGAGTAAAGAACCTACCTCTGACATCTGTCTTATATCTATCACCCCTCAATTTAAGGCTATGTCCCCTCGTGCTAGACATCACCATCCGAGGAAAAAGGCTCTCACTGTCCACCCTATCCAATCCTCTGATCATCTTGTATGCCTCAATTAAGTCACCTCTTAACCTTCTTTTCTCTAACGAAAACAGCCTCAAGTCCCTCAGCCTTTCCTCATAAGATCTTCCCTCCATACCAGGCAACATTCTTGTAAATCTCCTCTGCACCCTTTCCAATGCTTCCACATCCTTCCTATAATGCGGCGACCAGAATTGCACGCAATACTCCAAATGCGGCCGCACCAGAGTTTTGTACAGCTGCAACATGACCTCATGGCTCCGAAACTCAATCCCTCTACCAATAAAAGCTAACACACCGTACGCCTTCTTAACAACCCTCCCAACCTGAGTGGCAACTTTCAGGGATCTATGTACATGGACACCGAGATCTCTCTGCTCATCCCCACTGCCAAGAATCTTACCATTAGCCCAGTACTCTGTCTCCCTGTTATTCCTTCCAAAATGAATCACCTCACACTTTTCTGCGTTAATCTCCATTTGCCACCTCTCAGCCCAGCGCTGCAGCTTATCTATGTCCCTCTGTAACTTGTAACATCCACTGTCCACAACTCCACCGACTTTAGTGTCATCTGCAAATTTACTCACCCATCCTTCTACGCCCTCCTCCAGGTCATTTATAAATATTACAAACAGCAGTGGCCCCAAAACAGATCCCTATGGTACACCACTAGTAACTGGACTCCAGTCTGAACACTTCCCAACAACCACCACCCTTTGTCTTCTTCCAGCTAGCCAATTTCTGATCCAAACTGCTAAATTACCCTGAATCCCATGCCTCCGTATTTTCTGCAGTAGCCTACCGTGGGGAACCTTATCAACGCTTTACTGAAATCCATATACACCACATCAACTGCTTTACCCTCGTCCACCTGTTTGGTCACCTTCTCAAAGAACTCAATAAGGTTTGTGAGGCACGACCTACCCTTCATGAAACCGTGTTGACTATCTCTAATCAAATTATTCCTTTCCAGATGATTATACATCCTATCTCTTATAAACCTTTCCAAGATTTTGCCCAAAACAGAAGTAAGGCTCACTGGTCTATAGTTACCGGGTTGTCTCTACTCCCCTTCTTGAACAAGGGGACAACATTTGCTATCCTCCAGTCTTCTGGCACTATTCCTGTAGACAAAGATGACTTAAAGATCAAAGCCAAAGGCTCAGCAATCTCCTCCCTAGCTTCCCAGAGAATCCTAGGATAAATCCCATCCGGCCCTGGGGCCTATTTTCACCCTTTCCAGAATTGTTAACACCTCCTCCTTATGAACCTCAAGCCCTTCTAGTCTAGTAGCCTGAATCTCAGTATTCTCCTCGACAACATTGTCTTTTTCCTGTGTGAATACTGACGAAAAATATTCATTTAGCACCTCTCCTATCTCCTCGGACTCACGCACAACTTCCCACTACTGTCCTTGACTGGCCCTACTCTTACCCTAGTCATTCTTTTATCCTGACATATCTATCGAAAGCTTTAGGGTTTTCCTTGATCCTACCTGCCAAAGACTTCTCATGTCCCCTCCTGGCTCTTCTTAGCTCTCTCTTTAGGTCCTTCCTCGCTAACTTGTAACTCTCGAGCGCCCTAACTGAACCTTCATGTCTCATCTTTACATAAACCTTCTTCCTCTTGACAAGTGTTTCGACTGCTTTAGTAAACCACGGTTCCCTCACTCGACCACTTCCTCCCTGCCTGACAGGTACATACTTATCAAGGACACTCAGTAGCTGTTCCTTGAACAAGCTCCACATTTCCATTGTGCCCATCCCCTGCAGTTTTCCTCTCCATCCGCTGCATCCTAAGTTTTGCCTCATCGCATCATAATTGCCTTTCCCCCAGATATAACTCTTGCCCTGCGGTATATACCTATCCCTTTCCATCACTAAAGTAACCGTAATCGAATTGTGGTCACTATCACCAAAGTGCTCACTTACCTCCAAATCTAACACCTGTCCTGGTTCATTACCCAGTACCAAATCCAATACGGCCTCGCCTCTCATTGGCCTATCTACATACTGAGTCAGGAAACCCTCCTGCACACATTGGACAAAAACGGACCCGTCTAAAGTACTCGAACTATAGCGTTTCCAGTCAATATTTGGAAAGTTAAAGCCCCCCATAACAACTACCCTGTTGCTTTCGCTCCTATCCAGAATCATCTTTGCAATCCTTTCCTCTACATCTCTGGAACTTTTCGGAGGCCTATAGAAAACCCCTAACAGGGTGACCTCTCCTTTCCTGTTTCTAACCTCGGCCCATACTACCTCAATCGACGAGTCCTCATCAAACGTCCTTTCTGCCACCGTAATACTGTCCTTGACTAACAATGCCACCCCTCCCCCTCTTTTACCACCTTCCCTGAGCTTACTGAAATATCTAAACCCCGGCACCTGCGACAACCATTCCTGTCCCTGCTCTATCCACGTCTCCGAAATGGCCACAACATCGCAGTCCCAGGTACCAACCCATGCCGCAAGTTCACCCACCTTATTCTGGATGCTCCTGGCATTGAAGAAGACACACTTTAAACCACCTTCCTGACTGCCGGTACACTCCTGCAACTTTGAAACCTTACTCCTGACCTCACTACTCTCAACCTCCTGTATACTGGAGCTACAATTCAGGTTCCCAATCCCCTGCTGAACTAGTTTAAACCCTCCCGAAGAGCATCAGCAAATTCCGCCCCCCCCCCAGGATATTGGTACCCCTCTGGTCCAGGTGTAGACCATCCCGTTTGTAGAGGACCCACCGACCCCAGAATGAGCCCCAATTATCCAGAAATCTGAAACCCTCCCTCCTGCACCATCCCTGTAGCCACGTGTGTGGTGGTATGTATTAGGGTTAATACGGTATACACGTGCCGACAGGCTATTGGTGGAGGGATGCCAGGTCCTGATAGGATCTGCCACCGACGGGACTCCACCCAGAAATGCCGGTGTAAGAACCCAGTCTTTCCCTCCATTTCCCTCAGCAGCTGCATTCTGTAACCACGCTGCTGGGGATAAAGTTCTGCTTAATAAAGCCTTCAATTGACATTACCTCAACCTGCCTCGCGTCATATTGACGGTGCTACATCCAGGCCGACACTCCCCCGGTGCCAGTACTGAGGGAGCGCCGCACTGTCGGAGGGAGATGTCTATACTCTAGGATTTGAGCGCTATAATCCAGGCCCACACTCCCCCCGGTGCCAGTACTGAGGGAGCGCTGCACTGTCGGAGGAAGATGTCTATACTCTAGGATTTGAGCTCCATAATCCAGGCCGACACTCCCCCCGGTGCCAGTACTGAGGGAGCGCTGCACCGTCGGAGGGAGATGTCTATACTCTAGGATTTGAGCTCCATAATCCAGGCCCACACTCCCCCCGGTGCCAGTACTGAGGGAGCGCCGCACTGTCGGAGGTAGATGTCTATACTCTAGGATTTGAGCGCTATAATCCAGGCCGACACTCCCCCAGGTGCCAGTACTGAGGGAGCGCTGCACTGTCGGAGGGAGATGTCTATACTCTAGGATTTGACGGCTATAATCCAGGCCGACACTCCCACTCTCTCTCACACACTCTCTCACACTCTTTTTCACTCACACACTCTCTCCCACTCCTTCTCACCCTCTCTCTCACACACTCTCTCTCTCCCACTCTCTCTCACACACACTCTCTCTCTCACACTCTCTCACACACTCTCTCTCACTCACTCTCTCTCACTCTCTCTCACACACTCTCTCTCACACACTCTCTCTCACACACTCTCTCTCACACACTCTCTCTCTCACACTCTCACTCTCTCTCACACACTCTCACACACACTCTCACACACTCTCTCACACACTCTCTCACCCTCTCTCTCACACACACTCTCTCACACTCTCTCACAATCTCTCACACACACTCTCTCACACACACTCTCTCTCACACACTCTATCACACACACTCTCACACTCTCTCTCTCACACACACTCGCTCTCACACACTTTCTCTCACACTCTCTCTCACACACACTCTCACACACTCTCTCTCGCACACACTCTCTCTCACACTCTCTCTCCCACTCTCTCTCACACACTCTCTCACACACTCTCTCTCACACACTCTCACACTCTCTCTAACGCACACTCTCACACACACACTCTCTCACACACTCTCTCTTACACTCTCTCCCACTCTCTCTTACACTCTCACACACACACTCTCATGCACTCTCTCTCACACACTCTCTCTCACACTCTCTCTCA
This sequence comes from Scyliorhinus torazame, assembly GCF_047496885.1. Classification (NCBI taxonomy): domain Eukaryota; kingdom Metazoa; phylum Chordata; class Chondrichthyes; order Carcharhiniformes; family Scyliorhinidae; genus Scyliorhinus; species Scyliorhinus torazame. The sequence continues at coordinate 20,048 of NW_027309576.1, read as the reverse complement.
CTCTCTCTCTCACACTCTCTCTCACACTCTCTCTCTCACACACACACT
>NW_027309575.1:0-26292 GCF_047496885.1 Scyliorhinus torazame | reverse complement strand
CTCAGTAACCCCTCTCCCCCGGCACCCTGTGTTACTGACTGTATCTCTATTGATGTTAATCCAGCTCCCTCACACTGTCACTCAGTAACCCCTCTCCCCAGCACCCTGTGTTACTGACGGTATCTGTATTGATGTTAATCCAGCTCCCCCACACTGTCACTCATTAACCCCTCTCCCCCAGCACCTTGTTACTGACTCTCTACTGGTGTTAATCCAGCTCCCTCACACTGTCACTCAGTAACCCCTCTCCCCCAGCACCGTGTCACTGATTGTATCTCTACTGGTGTTAATCCAGCTCCCTCACACTGTCACTCAGTAACCCCTCTCCCCCAGCACCTTGTTGCTGACTCTCTACTGATGTTCATCCAGCTCCCTCACACTGTCACTCAGTCAACCCTTTCCCCCAGCACCGTGTCACTGACTGTATCTCTACTGGTGTTAATCCAGCTCACTCACACTGTCACTCAGTAATCCCTCTCCCCCAGCACCCTGTGTGACTGACTGTATCGCTATTGATGTTAATCAGCTCCCTCACACTGTCACTCAGTAACCCCTCTCCCCCAGCACCCTGTGTTACTGACTGTATCTCTATTGATGTTAATCCAGCTCCCTCACACTGTCACTCAATAACCCCTCTTCCCAGCACCCTGTGTTACTGACTGTATCTCTATTGATGTTAATCCAGCTCCCTCACATTGTCACTCAATAACCCCTCTTCCCAGCACCCTGTGTTACTCATAGATTATAGAGTCATAGAATTTACAGCGCAGAAGGAGGCCATTCGGCCCATCGAGTCTGCACCGGCTCTTGGAAAGAGCACCCTGCCCAAGGTCCACACCTCCACCCTATCCCCATAACCCAGTAACCCCACCCAACACTAAGGGCAATTTTGGACACTATGGGCAATTTAGCATTGCCAATCCATCTAACCCGCACATCTTTAGACTGTGGGAGGAAACCGGAGCATCCGGAGTAAACCCACGCAGACATAGGGAGGATTTGCAGACTCCGCACAGACAGTGACCCAAGCCGGAATCGAACATGGGACCCTGGAGCTGTGAAGCATTTGTGCTAACCACAATGCTACCGTGCTGCCCAAACTGACTGTATCTCTACTGATGTTAATCCAGCTCCCTCACACTGACACTCAGTCACCCCTCTCCCCCAGCACTGTGTGTTACTGACTGTATCTCTACTGATGTTAATCCAGCTCCCTCACACTGACACTCAGTAACCCCTCTCCCCCAGCACCCTGTATTACTGACTGTATCTCTACTGATGTTAATCCAGCTCCCTCACACAGTCACTCAGTAACCCCTCTCCCCCAGCACCCTGTGTTACTGACTGTATCTTTACTGATGTTAATCCAGCTCCCCCACACTGTCACTCAGTCACCCCTCTCCCCCAGCACCCTGTGTTACTGACTGTATCTTTACTGATGTTAATCCAGCTCCCTCACACTGTCACTCAGTAACCCCTCTCCCCCAGCACCCTGTGTTACTGATTGTATCTTTACTGATGTTAATCCAGCTCCCTCACACTGTCACTCAGTAACCCCTCTCCCCCGGCACCCTGTGTTACTGACTGTATCTCTATTGATGTTAATCCAGCTCCCTCACACTGTCACTCAGTAACCCCTCTCCCCAGCACCCTGTGTTACTGACGGTATCTGTATTGATGTTAATCCAGCTCCCCCACACTGTCACTCATTAACCCCTCTCCCCCAGCACCTTGTTACTGACTCTCTACTGGTGTTAATCCAGCTCCCTCACACTGACACTCAGTATCCCCTCTCCACCAGCACCCTGTGTTACTGACTGTATCGCTATTGATGTTAATCCAGCTCCCTCACACTGTCACACAGTATCACCTCTCCCCCAGCACCCTGTGTTACTGACTGTGTCTCTATTGATGTTAATCCAGCTCCCTCACACTGACACCCAGTAACCCCTCTCCCCCAGCACTCTGTGTTACTGACTTTATCTGTACTGATGTTAATCCAGCTCCCTCACACTGTCACTCAGTAACCCCACTCCCCCAGCACACTGTGTGACTGACTGTATCTTTACTGATGTTAATCCAGCTCCCTCACACTGTCACTCAGTAACCCCTCTCCCCCAGCACCCTGTGTGACTGACTGTATCTTTACTGATGTTAATCCAGCTCCCTCACACTGTCACTCAGTAACCCCTCTCCCCCAGCACCCTGTGTGACTGACTGTATCTTTACTGATGTTAATCCAGCTCCCTCACACTGACACTCAGTCACCCCTCTCCCCCAGGTTGTCACTGATTGTATCTCTACTGGTGTTAATCCAGCTCCCTCACACTGTCACTCAGTAACCCCTCTCCCCCAGCACCTTGTTGCTAACTCTCTACTGATGTTCATCCAGCTCCCTCACACTGTCACTCAGTAAACCCTTTCCCCCAGCACCGTGTCACTGACTGTATCTCTACTGGTGTTAATCCAGCTCACTCACACTGTCACTCAGTAATCCCTCTCCCCCAGCACCCTGTGTGACTGACTGTATCGCTATTGATGTTAATCAGCTCCCTCACACTGTCACTCAGTAACCCCTCTCCCCCAGCACCCTGTGTTACTGACTGTATCTCTACTGATGTTAATCCAGCTCCCTCACACTGTCACTCAGTAACCCCTCTCCCCCGGCACCCTGTGTTACTGACTGTATCTCTATTGATGTTAATCCAGCTCCCTCACACTGTCACTCAGTAACCCCTCTCCCCAGCACCCTGTGTTACTGACGGTATCTGTATTGATGTTAATCCAGCTCCCCCACACTGTCACTCATTAACCCCTCTCCCCCAGCACCTTGTTACTGACTCTCTACTGGTGTTAATCCAGCTCCCTCACACTGACACTCAGTATCCCCTCTCCACCAGCACCCTGTGTTACTGACTGTATCGCTATTGATGTTAATCCAGCTCCCTCACACTGTCACACAGTATCACCTCTCCCCCAGCACCCTGTGTTACTGACTGTGTCTCTATTGATGTTAATCCAGCTCCCTCACACTGACACTCAGTAACCCCTCTCCCCCAGCACTCTGTGTTACTGACTTTATCTGTACTGATGTTAATCCAGCTCCCTCACACTGTCACTCAGTAACCCCACTCCCCCAGCACCCTGTGTTACTGACTGTATCTTTACTGATGTTAATCCAGCTCCCTCACACTGACACTCAGTCACCCCTCTCCCCCAGCACCCTGTGTTACTGACTGTATCTTTACTGATGTTAATCCAGCTCCCTCACTCTGTCACTCAGTAACCCCTCTCCCCCAGCAGCCTGAGTTACTGACTGTATCTGTATTGATATTAATCCAGCTCCCTCACACTGTCACTCAGTAACCCCTCTCCCACAGCAACCTGTTACTGACTCTCTACTGATGTTAATCCAGCTCCCACACACTGTCACTCAGTAACCCCTCTCCCCCAACACCCTGTTACTGACTCTCTACTGATGTTAATCCAGCTCCCTCACACTGACACTCAGTCACCCCTCTCCCCCAGCACCGTGTCACTGACTGTATCTCTACTGGTGTTAATCCAGCTCACTCACACTGTCACTCAGTAATCCCTCTCCCGCAGCACCCTGTGTGACTGACTGTATCGCTATTGATGTTAATCAGCTCCCTCACACTGTCACTCAGTAACCCCTCTCCCCCAGCACCCTGTGTTACTGACTGTATCTCTATTGATGTTAATCCATCTCCCTCACACTGACACTCAGTGACCCCTCTCCCCCAGCACCCTGTGTTACTGACTGTATCTGTACTGATGTTAATCCAGCTCCCTCACACTGACACTCAGTAATTCCTCTCCCCCAGCACCGTGTCACTGACTGTATCTCTACTGGTGTTAATCCAGCTCCCACACACTGTCACTCAGTAACCCCGCTCCCCCAGCACCCTGTAACTGACTCTCTACTGGTGTTAATCCAGCTCCCTCACACTGTCGCTCATTAATCCCTCTCCCCCAGCACCCTGAGTTACTGACTGTATCTCTACTGGTGTTAATCCAGCTCCCTCACACTGTCACTCAGTAACCCCTCTCCCCCAGCACCCTGTTACTGACTCTCTACTGGTGTTAATCCAGCTCCCTCACACTGTCACTCAGTTACCCCTCTCCCCCAACACCCTGTTACTGACTCTCTACTGATGTTAAGCCAGCTCCCTCACACTGTCACTCAGTAACCCATCTCACCCAACACCCTGTTACTGACTCTCTACTGATGTTAAACCAGCTCAATCACACTGTCACTCATTAACCCCTCTCCCCCAGCACCGTGTTACTGACTGTATCTCTACTGGTGTTAATCCAGCTCCCTCACACTGTCACTCAGTAAACCCTCTCCCCCAGCACCCTGTGTCACTGACTGTATCTCTACTGGTGTTAATCCAGCTCACTCACACTGTCACTCAGTAATCCCTCTCCCCCAGCACCCTGTGTGACTGACTGTATCGCTATTGATGTTAATCTGCTCCCTCACAATGTCACTCAGTAACCCCTCTCCCCCAGCACCCTGTGTTACTGACGGTATCTGTATTGATGTTAATCCAGCTCCCCCACACTGTCACTCAGTAACCCCTCTCCCCCAGCACCCTGTGTTACTGACTGTATCTCTATTGATGTTAATCCAGCTCCCCCACACTGACACTCAGTAACCCCTCTCCCCCAGCACCCTGTGTTACTGACTGTATCTGTACTGATGTCAATCCAGCTCCCTCACACTGACACTCAGTCACCCCTCTCCCCCAGCATCGTGTCACTGACTGTATCTCTACTGGTGTTAATCCAGATCCCTCACACTGTCACTCAGTAACCCCTCTCCCCCAGCACCCTGTTACTGACTCTCTACTGATGTTAAACCAGCTCCCTCACACTGTCACTCAGTAACCCCTCTCCCCCAGCAGCCTGTGTTACTGGCTCTCTACTGATGTAAATCCAGCTCCCTCACACTGTCACTCAGTAACCTCTCTCCCCCAGCACCCTGTGTTGCTGACTGTATCTGTACTGATGTTAATCCAGCTCCCTCACACTGTCACTCAGTAACCCCTCTCCCCCAGCACCCTGTTACTGACTCTCTACTGGTGTTAATCCAGCTCCCTCACACTGTACCTCAGTAACCCCTCTCCCCCAGCACCCTGTTACTGACTCTCTATTGGTGTTAATCCAGCTCCCTCACACTGTCAGTCAGTAACCCCTCTCCCCCAGCACCCTGTTACTGACTCTCTACTGATGTTAATCCAGCTCCCTCACACTGACACTCAGTAAACCCTCTCCCCCAGCACCCTGTTACTGACTCTCTACTGGTGTTAATCCAGCTCCCTCACACTGTCACTCAGTAACCCCTCTCCCCCAACACCCTGTTACTGACTCTCTACTGATGTTCATCCAGCTCCCTCACACTGTCACTCAGTAACTCCTTTCCCCCAGCTCCGTGTCACTGACTGTATCTCTACTGGTGTTAATCCAGCTCACTCACACTGTCACTCAGTAATCCCTCTCCCCCAGCACCCTGTGTGACTGACTGTATCGCTATTGATGTTAATCAGCTCCATCACACTGTCACTCAGTAACCCCTCTCCCCCAGCACCCTGTGTTACTGACTGTATCTCTATTGATGTTAATCCAGCTCCCTCACACTGTCACTCAGTAACCCCTCTCCCCCAGCACCCTGTGTTACTGACTGTATCTCTATTGATGTTAATCCAGCTCCCCCACACTGTCACTCAGTAACCCCTCTCCCCCAGCACCCTGTGTTACTGACTGTATCTCTACTGGTGTTAATCCAGCTCCCTCACACTGTCACTCAGTAACCCCTCTCCCCCAGCACCCTGTGTTACTGACTGTATCTCTATTGATGTTAATCCAGCTCCCTCACACTGACACTCAGTCACCCCTCTCCCCCAGCATCGTGTCACTGACTGTATCTCTACTGGTGTTAATCCAGATCCCTCACGCTGTCACTCAGTAACCGCTCTCCCCCAGCACCCTGTGTTACTGACTGTATCTCTATTGATGTTAATCCAGCTCCCTCACACTGTCACTCAGTAACCCCTCTCCCCCAGCACCCGGTGACTGACTCTCTACTCATGTTAATCCAGCTCCCTCACACTGTCACTCAGTAACCTCTCTCCCCCAGCACCCTGTGTTACTGACTGTACCTGTACTGATGTTAATCCAGCTCCCTCACACTGTCACTCAGTAACCCCTCTCCCCCAGCACCGTGTGTTACTGACTCTCGACTGATGTTAATCCAGCTCCCTCACACTGTCACTCAGTAACCTCTCTCCCCCAGCACCCTGTGTTACTGACTGTATCTGTACTGATTTTAATCCAGCTCCCTCACACTGTCACTCAGTAACCCCTCTCCCCCAGCACCCTGTGATACTGACTGTATCGCTATTGATGTTAATCCAGCTCACAAACACTGACACTCAGTAATCCCTCTCCCCCAGCACTGTGTCACTGACTGTATCTCTACTGATGTTAATCCAGCTCCCTCACACTGTCACTCAGTAACCCCTCTCCCCCGGCACCCTGTGTTACTGACTGTATCTCTATTGATGTTAATCCAGCTCCCTCACACTGTCACTCAGTAACCCCTCTCCCCAGCACCCTGTGTTACTGACGGTATCTGTATTGATGTTAATCCAGCTCCCCCACACTGTCACTCATTAACCCCTCTCCCCCAGCACCTTGTTACTGACTCTCTACTGGTGTTAATCCAGCTCTCTCACACTGACACTCAGTATCCCCTCTCCACCAGCACCCTGTGTTACTGACTGTATCGCTATTGATGTTAATCCAGCTCCCTCACACTGTCACACAGTATCACCTCTCCCCCAGCACCCTGTGTTACTGACTGTGTCTCTATTGATGTTAATCCAGCTCCCTCACACTGACACTCAGTAACCCCTCTCCCCCAGCACTCTGTGTTACTGACTTTATCTGTACTGATGTTAATCCAGCTCCCTCACACTGTCACTCAGTAACCCCACTCCCCCAGCACCCTGTGTTACTGACTGTATCTTTACTGATGTTAATCCAGCTCCCTCACACTGACACTCAGTCACCCCTCTCCCCCAGCACCCTGTGTTACTGACTGTATCTTTACTGATGTTAATCCATCTCCCTCACTCTGTCACTCAGTAACCCCTCTCCCCCAGCACCTTGTTGCTGACTCTCTACTGATGTTAATCCAGCTCCCTCACACTGTCACTCAGTAACCCCTCTCCCCCAGCAGCCTGAGTTACTGACTGTATCTGTATTGATATTAATCCAGCTCCCTCACACTGTCACTCAGTAACCCCTCTCCCCCAGCACCCTGTTACTGACTCTCTACTGATGTTAATCCAGCTCCCTCACACTGACACTCAGTCACCCCTCTCCCCCAGCACCGTGTCACTGACTGTATCTCTACTGGTGTTAATCCAGCTCACTCACACTGTCACTCAGTAATCCCTCTCCCGCAGCACCCTGTGTGACTGACTGTATCGCTATTGATGTTAATCAGCTCCCTCACACTGTCACTCAGTAACCCCTCTCCCCCAGCACCCTGTATTACTGACTGTATCTCTACTGATGTTAATCCAGCTCCCTCACACAGTCACTCAGTAACCCCTCTCCCCCAGCACCCTGTGTTACTGACTGTATCTTTACTGATGTTAATCCAGCTCCCCCACACTGTCACTCAGTCACCCCTCTCCCCCAGCACCCTGTGTTACTGACTGTATCTTTACTGATGTTAATCCAGCTCCCTTACACTGTCACTCAGTAACCCCTCTCCCCCAGCACCCTGTGTTACTGATTGTATCTTTACTGATGTTAATCCAGCTCCCTCACACTGTCACTCAGTAACCCCTCTCCCCCAGCACCGTGTCACTGATTGTATCTCTACTGGTGTTAATCCAGCTCCCTCACACTGTCACTCAGTAACTCCTCTCCCCCAGCACCCTGTGTGACTGACTGTATCTTTACTGATGTTAATCCAGCTCCCTCACACTGTCACTCAGTAACCCCTCTCCCCCAGCACCCTGTGTGACTGACTGTATCTTTACTGATGTTAATCCAGCTCCCTCACACTGACACTCAGTCACCCCTCTCCCCCAGCACCGTGTCACTGATTGTATCTCTACTGGTGTTAATCCAGCTCCCTCACACTGTCACTCAGTAACCCCTCTCCCCCAGCACCTTGTTGCTGACTCTCTACTGATGTTCATCCAGCTCCCTCACACTGTCACTCAGTCAACCCTTTCCCCCAGCACCGTGTCACTGACTGTATCTCTACTGGTGTTAATCCAGCTCACTCACACTGTCACTCAGTAATCCATCTCCCCCAGCGCCCTGTGTGACTGACTGTATCGCTATTGATGTTAATCAGCTCCCTCACACTGTCACTCAGTAACCCCTCTCCCCCAGCACCCTGTGTTACTGACTGTATCTCTACTGATGTTAATCCAGCTCCCTCACACTGTCACTCAGTAACCCCTCTCCCCCGGCACCCTGTGTTACTGACTGTATCTCTATTGATGTTAATCCAGCTCCCTCACACTGTCACTCAGTAACCCCTCTCCCCAGCACCCTGTGTTACTGACGGTATCTGTATTGATGTTAATCCAGCTCCCCCACACTGTCACTCATTAACCCCTCTCCCCCAGCACCTTGTTACTGACTCTCTACTGGTGTTAATCCAGCTCCCTCACACTGACACTCAGTATCCCCTCTCCACCAGCACCCTGTGTTACTGACTGTATCGCTATTGATGTTAATCCAGCTCCCTCACACTGACACTCAGTAACCCCTCTCCCCCAGCACTCTGTATTACTGACTTTATCTGTACTGATGTTAATCCAGCTCCCTCACACTGTCACTCAGTAACCCCACTCCCCCAGCACACTGTGTGACTGACTGTATCTTTACTGATGTTAATCCAGCTCCCTCACACTGTCACTCAGTAACCCCTCTCCCCCAGCACCCTGTGTGACTGACTGTATCTTTACTGATGTTAATCCAGCTCCCTCACACTGACACTCAGTCACCCCTCTCCCCCAGCACCGTGTCACTGATTGTATCTCTACTGGTGTTAATCCAGCTCCCTCACACTGTCACTCAGTAACCCCTCTCCCCCAGCACCTTGTTGCTGACTCTCTACTGATGTTCATCCAGCTCCCTTCACACTGTCACTCAGTAATCCCTCTCCCCCAGCACCCTGTGTGACTGACTGTATCGCTATTGATGTTAATCAGCTCCCTCACACTGTCACTCAGTAACCCCTCTCCCCCAGCACCCTGTGTTACTGACTGTATCTCTACTGATGTTAATCCAGCTCCCTCACACTGTCACTCAGTAACCCCTCTCCCCCGGCACCCTGTGTTACTGACTGTATCTCTATTGATGTTAATCCAGCTCCCTCACACTGTCACTCAGTAACCCCTCTCCCCAGCACCCTGTGTTACTGACGGTATCTGTATTGATGTTAATCCAGCTCCCCCACACTGTCACTCATTAACCCCTCTCCCCCAGCACCTTGTTACTGACTCTCTACTGGTGTTAATCCAGCTCCCTCACACTGTCACTCAGTAACCCCTCTCCCCCAGCACCGTGTCACTGATTGTATCTCTACTGATGTTCATCCAGCTCCCTCACACTGTCACTCAGTCAACACTTTCCCCCAGCACCGTGTCACTGACTGTATCTCTACTGGTGTTAATCCAGCTCACTCACACTGTCACTCAGTAATCCCTCTCCCCCAGCACCCTGTGTGACTGACTGTATCGCTATTGATGTTAATCAGCTCCCTCACACTGTCACTCAGTACCCCCTCTCCCCCAGCACCCTGTGTTACTGACTGTATCTCTACTGATGTTAATCCAGCTCCCTCACACTGTCACTCAGTAACCCCTCTCCCCCGGCACCCTGTGTTACTGACTGTATCTCTATTGATGTTAATCCAGCTCCCTCACACTGTCACTCAGTAACCCCTCTCCCCAGCAGCCTGTGTTACTGACGGTATCTGTATTGATGTTAATCCAGCTCCCCCACACTGTCACTCATTAACCCCTCTCCCCCAGCACCTTGTTACTGACTCTCTACTGGTGTTAATCCAGCTCCCTCACACTGACACTCAGTATCCCCTCTCCACCAGCACCCTGTGTTACTGACTGTATCGCTATTGATGTTAATCCAGCTCCCTCACACTGTCACACAGTATCACCTCTCCCCCAGCACCCTGTGTTACTGACTGTGTCTCTATTGATGTTAATCCAGCTCCCTCACACTGACACCCAGTAACCCCTCTCCCCCAGCACTCTGTGTTACTGACTTTATCTGTACTGATGTTAATCCAGCTCCCTCACACTGTCACTCAGTAACCCCACTCCCCCAGCACACTGTGTGACTGACTGTATCTTTACTGATGTTAATCCAGCTCCCTCACACTGTCACTCAGTAACCCTTCTCCCCCAGCACCCTGTGTGACTGACTGTATCTTTACTGATGTTAATCCAGCTCCCTCACACTGACACTCAGTCACCCCTCTCCCCCAGGTTGTCACTGATTGTATCTCTACTGGTGTTAATCCAGCTCCCTCACACTGTCACTCAGTAACCCCTCTCCCCCAGCACCTTGTTGCTAACTCTCTACTGATGTTCATCCAGCTCCCTCACACTGTCACTCAGTAAACCCTTTCCCCCAGCACCGTGTCACTGACTGTATCTCTACTGGTGTTAATCCAGCTCACTCACACTGTCACTCAGTAATCCCTCTCCCCCAGCACCCTGTGTGACTGACTGTATCGCTATTGATGTTAATCAGCTCCCTCACACTGTCACTCAGTAACCCCTCTCCCCCAGCACCCTGTGTTACTGACTGTATCTCTACTGATGTTAATCCAGCTCCCTCACACTGTCACTCAGTAACCCCTCTCCCCCGGCACCCTGTGTTACTGACTGTATCTCTATTGATGTTAATCCAGCTCCCTCACACTGTCACTCAGTAACCCCTCTCCCCAGCACCCTGTGTTACTGACGGTATCTGTATTGATGTTAATCCAGCTCCCCCACACTGTCACTCATTAACCCCTCTCCCCCAGCACCTTGTTACTGACTCTCTACTGGTGTTAATCCAGCTCCCTCACACTGACACTCAGTATCCCCTCTCCACCAGCACCCTGTGTTACTGACTGTATCGCTATTGATGTTAATCCAGCTCCCTCACACTGTCACACAGTATCACCTCTCCCCCAGCACCCTGTGTTACTGACTGTGTCTCTATTGATGTTAATCCAGCTCCCTCACACTGACACTCAGTAACCCCTCTCCCCCAGCACTCTGTGTTACTGACTTTATCTGTACTGATGTTAATCCAGCTCCCTCACACTGTCACTCAGTAACCCCACTCCCCCAGCACCCTGTGTTACTGACTGTATCTTTACTGATGTTAATCCAGCTCCCTCACACTGACACTCAGTCACCCCTCTCCCCCAGCACCCTGTGTTACTGACTGTATCTTTACTGATGTTAATCCAGCTCCCTCACTCTGTCACTCAGTAACCCCTCTCCCCCAGCAGCCTGAGTTACTGACTGTATCTGTATTGATATTAATCCAGGTCCCTCACACTGTCACTCAGTAACCCCTCTCCCCCAACACCCTGTTACTGACTCTCTACTGATGTTAATCCAGCTCCCTCACACTGACACTCAGTCACCCCTCTCCCCCAGCACCGTGTCACTGACTGTATCTCTACTGGTGTTAATCCAGCTCACTCACACTGTCACTCAGTAATCCCTCTCCCGCAGCACCCTGTGTGACTGACTGTATCGCTATTGATGTTAATCAGCTCCCTCACACTGTCACTCAGTAACCCCTCTCCCCCAGCACCCTGTGTTACTGACTGTATCTCTATTGATGTTAATCCATCTCCCTCACACTGACACTCAGTGACCCCTCTCCCCCAGCACCCTGTGTTACTGACTGTATCTGTACTGATGTTAATCCAGCTCCCTCACACTGACACTCAGTAATTCCTCTCCCCCAGCACCGTGTCACTGACTGTATCTCTACTGGTGTTAATCCAGCTCCCACACACTGTCACTCAGTAACCCCGCTCCCCCAGCACCCTGTAACTGACTCTCTACTGGTGTTAATCCAGCTCCCTCACACTGTCGCTCATTAATCCCTCTCCCCCAGCACCCTGAGTTACTGACTGTATCTCTACTGGTGTTAATCCAGCTCCCTCACACTGTCACTCAGTAACCCCTCTCCCCCAGCACCCTGTTACTGACTCTCTACTGGTGTTAATCCAGCTCCCTCACACTGTCACTCAGTTACCCCTCTCCCCCAACACCCTGTTACTGACTCTCTACTGATGTTAAGCCAGCTCCCTCACACTGTCACTCAGTAACCCATCTCACCCAACACCCTGTTACTGACTCTCTACTGATGTTAAACCAGCTCAATCACACTGTCACTCATTATCCCCTCTCCCCCAGCACCGTGTTACTGACTGTATCTCTACTGGTGTTAATCCAGCTCCCTCACACTGTCACTCAGTAACCCCTCTCCCCCAGCACCCTGTGTTACTGACTGTATCTCGACTGGTGTTAATCCAGCTCACTCACACTGTCACTCAGTAATCCCTCTCCCCCAGCACCCTGTGTGACTGACTGTATCGCTATTGATGTTAATCTGCTCCCTCACAATGTCACTCAGTAACCCCTCTCCCCCAGCACCCTGTGTTACTGACGGTATCTGTATTGATGTTAATCCAGCTCCCCCACACTGTCACTCAGTAACCCCTCTCCCCCAGCACCCTGTGTTACTGACTGTATCTCTATTGATGTTAATCCAGCTCCCCCACACTGACACTCAGTAACCCCTCTCCCCCAGCACCCTGTGTTACTGACTGTATCTGTACTGATGTCAATCCAGCTCCCTCACACTGACACTCAGTCACCCCTCTCCCCCAGCATCGTGTCACTGACTGTATCTCTACTGGTGTTAATCCAGATCCCTCACACTGTCACTCAGTAACCCCTCTCCCCCAGCACCCTGTTACTGACTCTCTACTGATGTTAAACCAGCTCCCTCACACTGTCACTCAGTAACCCCTCTCCCCCAGCAGCCTGTGTTACTGGCTCTCTACTGATGTAAATCCAGCTCCCTCACACTGTCACTCAGTAACCTCTCTCCCCCAGCACCCTGTGTTGCTGACTGTATCTGTACTGATGTTAATCCAGCTCCCTCACACTGTCACTCAGTAACCCCTCTCCCCCAGCACCCTGTTACTGACTCTCTACTGGTGTTAATCCAGCTCCCTCACACTGTACCTCAGTAACCCCTCTCCCCCAGCACCCTGTTACTGACTCTCTATTGGTGTTAATCCAGCTCCCTCACACTGTCAGTCAGTAACCCCTCTCCCCCAGCACCCTGTTACTGACTCTCTACTGATGTTAATCCAGCTCCCTCACACTGACACTCAGTAAACCCTCTCCCCCAGCACCCTGTTACTGACTCTCTACTGGTGTTAATCCAGCTCCCTCACACTGTCACTCAGTAACCCCTCTCCCCCAACACCCTGTTACTGACTCTCTACTGATGTTCATCCAGCTCCCTCACACTGTCACTCAGTAACTCCTTTCCCCCAGCTCCGTGTCACTGACTGTATCTCTACTGGTGTTAATCCAGCTCACTCACACTGTCACTCAGTAATCCCTCTCCCCCAGCACCCTGTGTGACTGACTGTATCGCTATTGATGTTAATCAGCTCCATCACACTGTCACTCAGTAACCCCTCTCCCCCAGCACCCTGTGTTACTGACTGTATCTCTATTGATGTTAATCCAGCTCCCTCACACTGTCACTCAGTAACCCCTCTCCCCCAGCACCCTGTGTTACTGACTGTATCTCTATTGATGTTAATCCAGCTCCCCCACACTGTCACTCAGTAACCCCTCTCCCCCAGCACCCTGTGTTACTGACTGTATCTCTACTGGTGTTAATCCAGCTCCCTCACACTGTCACTCAGTAACCCCTCTCCCCCAGCACCCTGTGTTACTGACTGTATCTCTATTGATGTTAATCCAGCTCCCTCACACTGACACTCAGTCACCCCTCTCCCCCAGCATCGTGTCACTGACTGTATCTCTACTGGTGTTAATCCAGATCCCTCACGCTGTCACTCAGTAACCGCTCTCCCCCAGCACCCTGTGTTACTGACTGTATCTCTATTGATGTTAATCCAGCTCCCTCACACTGTCACTCAGTAACCCCTCTCCCCCAGCACCCGGTTACTGACTCTCTACTCATGTTAATCCAGCTCCCTCACACTGTCACTCAGTAACCTCTCTCCCCCAGCACCCTGTGTTACTGACTGTACCTGTACTGATGTTAATCCAGCTCCCTCACACTGTCACTCAGTAACCCCTCTCCCCCAGCACCGTGTGTTACTGACTCTCGACTGATGTTAATCCAGCTCCCTCACACTGTCACTCAGTAACCTCTCTCCCCCAGCACCCTGTGTTACTGACTGCATCTGTACTGATTTTAATCCAGCTCCCTCACACTGTCACTCAGTAACCCCTCTCCCCCAGCACCCTGTGATACTGACTGTATCGCTATTGATGTTAATCCAGCTCACAAACACTGACACTCAGTAATCCCTCTCCCCCAGCACCGTGTCACTGACTGTATCTCTACTGATGTTAATCCAGCTCCCTCACACTGTCACTCAGTAACCCCTCTCCCCCGGCACCCTGTGTTACTGACTGTATCTCTATTGATGTTAATCCAGCTCCCTCACACTGTCACTCAGTAACCCCTCTCCCCAGCACCCTGTGTTACTGACGGTATCTGTATTGATGTTAATCCAGCTCCCCCACACTGTCACTCATTAACCCCTCTCCCCCAGCACCTTGTTACTGACTCTCTACTGGTGTTAATCCAGCTCTCTCACACTGACACTCAGTATCCCCTCTCCACCAGCACCCTGTGTTACTGACTGTATCGCTATTGATGTTAATCCAGCTCCCTCACACTGTCACACAGTATCACCTCTCCCCCAGCACCCTGTGTTACTGACTGTGTCTCTATTGATGTTAATCCAGCTCCCTCACACTGACACTCAGTAACCCCTCTCCCCCAGCACTCTGTGTTACTGACTTTATCTGTACTGATGTTAATCCAGCTCCCTCACACTGTCACTCAGTAACCCCACTCCCCCAGCACCCTGTGTTACTGACTGTATCTTTACTGATGTTAATCCAGCTCCCTCACACTGACACTCAGTCACCCCTCTCCCCCAGCACCCTGTGTTACTGACTGTATCTTTACTGATGTTAATACATCTCCCTCACTCTGTCACTCAGTAACCCCTCTCCCCCAGCACCTTGTTGCTGACTCTCTACTGATGTTAATCCAGCTACCTCACACTGTCACTCAGTAACCCCTCTCCCCCAGCAGCCTGAGTTACTGACTGTATCTGTATTGATATTAATCCAGCTCCCTCACACTGTCACTCAGTAACCCCTCTCCCACAGCAACCTGTTACTGACTCTCTACTGATGTTAATCCAGCTCCCACACACTGTCACTCAGTAACCCCTCTCCCCCAACACCCTGTTACTGACTCTCTACTGATGTTAATCCAGCTCCCTCACACTGACACTCAGTCACCCCTCTCCCCCAGCACCGTGTCACTGACTGTATCTCTACTGGTGTTAATCCAGCTCACTCACACTGTCACTCAGTAATCCCTCTCCCGCAGCACCCTGTGTGACTGACTGTATCGCTATTGATGTTAATCAGCTCCCTCACACTGTCACTCAGTAACCCCTCTCCCCCAGCACCCTGTGTTACTGACTGTATCTCTATTGATGTTAATCCATCTCCCTCACACTGACACTCAGTGACCCCTCTCCCCCAGCACCCTGTGTTACTGACTGTATCTGTACTGATGTTAATCCAGCTCCCTCACACTGACACTCAGTAATTCCTCTCCCCCAGCACCGTGTCACTGACTGTATCTCTACTGGTGTTAATCCAGCTCCCACACACTGTCACTCAGTAACCCCGCTCCCCCAGCACCCTGTAACTGACTCTCTACTGGTGTTAATCCAGCTCCCTCACACTGTCGCTCATTAATCCCTCTCCCCCAGCACCCTGAGTTACTGACTGTATCTCTACTGGTGTTAATCCAGCTCCCTCACACTGTCACTCAGTAACCCCTCTCCCCCAGCACCCTGTTACTGACTCTCTACTGGTGTTAATCCAGCTCCCTCACACTGTCACTCAGTTACCCCTCTCCCCCAACACCCTGTTACTGACTCTCTACTGATGTTAAGCCAGCTCCCTCACACTGTCACTCAGTAACCCATCTCACCCAACACCCTGTTACTGACTCTCTACTGATGTTAAACCAGCTCAATCACACTGTCACTCATTAACCCCTCTCCCCCAGCACCGTGTTACTGACTGTATCTCTACTGGTGTTAATCCAGCTCCCTCACACTGTCACTCAGTAACCCCTCTCCCCCAGCACCCTGTGTGACTGACTGTATCGCTATTGATGTTAATCTGCTCCCTCACAATGTCACTCAGTAACCCCTCTCCCCCAGCACCCTGTGTTACTGACGGTATCTGTATTGATGTTAATCCAGCTCCCCCAAACTGTCACTCAGTAACCCCTCTCCCCCAGCACCCTGTGTTACTGACTGTATCTCTATTGATGTTAATCCAGCTCCCCCACACTGACACTCAGTAACCCCTCTCCCCCAGCACCCTGTGTTACTGACTGTATCTGTACTGATGTCAATCCAGCTCCCTCACACTGACACTCTGTCACCCCTCTCCCCCAGCATCGTGTCACTGACTGTATCTCTACTGGTGTTAATCCAGATCCCTCACACTGTCACTCAGTAACCCCTCTCCCCCAGCACCCTGTTACTGACTCTCTACTGATGTTAAACCAGCTCCCTCACACTGTCACTCAGTAACCCCTCTCCCCCAGCAGCCTGTGTTACTGGCTCTCTACTGATGTTAATCCAGCTCCCTCACACTGTCACTCAGTAACCTCTCTCCCCCAGCACCCTGTGTTGCTGACTGTATCTGGGCTGATGTTAATCCAGCTCCCTCACACTGTCACTCAGTAACCCCTCTCCCCCAGCACCCTGTTACTGACTCTCTACTGGTGTTAATCCAGCTCCCTCACACTGTCACTCAGTAACCCCTCTCCCCCAGCACCCTGTTACTGACTCTCTATTGGTGTTAATCCAGCTCCCTCACACTGTCAGTCAGTAACCCCTCTCCCCCAGCACCCTGTTACTGACTCTCTACTGATGTTAATCCAGCTCCCTCACACTGACACTCAGTAAACCCTCTCCCCCAGCACCCTGTTACTGACTCTCTACTGGTGTTAATCCAGCTCCCTCACACTGTCACTCAGTAACCCCTCTCCCCCAACACCCTGTTACTGACTCTCTACTGATGTTCATCCAGCTCCCTCACACTGTCACTCAGTAACTCCTTTCCCCCAGCACCGTGTCACTGACTGTATCTCTACTGGTGTTAATCCAGCTCACTCACACTGTCACTCAGTAATCCCTCTCCCCCAGCACCCTGTGTGACTGACTGTATCGCTATTGATGTTAATCAGCTCCCTCACACTGTCACTCAGTAACCCCTCTCCCCCAGCACCCTGTGTTACTGACTGTATCTCTATTGATGTTAATCCAGCTCATTCACACTGTCACTCAGTAACCCCTCTCCCCCAGCACCCTGTGTTACTGACTGTATCTCTATTGATGTTAATCCAGCTCCCCCACACTGTCACTCAGTAACCCCTCTCCCCCAGCACCCTGTGTTACTGACTGTATCTCTATTGATGTTAATCCAGCTCCCTCACACTGACACTCAGTCACCCCTCTCCCCCAGCATCGTGTCACTGACTGTATCTCTACTGGTGTTAATCCAGATCCCTCACGCTGTCACTCAGTAACCGCTCTCCCCCAGCACCCTGTGTTACTGACTGTATCTCTATTGATGTTAATCCAGCTCCCTCACACTGTCACTCAGTAACCCCTCTCCCCCAGCACCCGGTTACTGACTCTCTACTCATGTTAATCCAGCTCCCTCACACTGTCACTCAGTAACCTCTCTCTCCCAGCACCCTGTGTTACTGACTGTACCTGTACTGATGTTAATCCAGCTCCCTCACACTGTCACTCAGTAACCCCTCTCCCCCAGCACCGTGTGTTACTGACTCTCGACTGATGTTAATCCAGCTCCCTCACACTGTCACTCAGTAACCTCTCTCCCCCAGCACCCTGTGTTACTGACTGTATCTGTACTGATTTTAATCCAGCTCCCTCACACTGTCACTCAGTAACCCCTCTCCCCCAGCACCCTGTGATACTGACTGTATCGCTATTGATGTTAATCCAGCTCACAAACACTGACACTCAGTAATCCCTCTCCCCCAGCACCGTGTCACTGACTGTATCTCTACTGATGTTAATCCAGCTCCCTCACACTGTCACTCAGTAACCCCTCTCCCCCGGCACCCTGTGTTACTGACTGTATCTCTATTGATGTTAATCCAGCTCCCTCACACTGTCACTCAGTAACCCCTCTCCCCAGCACCCTGTGTTACTGACGGTATCTGTATTGATGTTAATCCAGCTCCCCCACACTGTCACTCATTAACCCCTCTCCCCCAGCACCTTGTTACTGACTCTCTACTGGTGTTAATCCAGCTCTCTCACACTGACACTCAGTATCCCCTCTCCACCAGCACCCTGTGTTACTGACTGTATCGCTATTGATGTTAATCCAGCTCCCTCACACTGTCACACAGTATCACCTCTCCCCCAGCACCCTGTGTTACTGACTGTGTCTCTATTGATGTTAATCCAGCTCCCTCACACTGACACTCAGTAACCCCTCTCCCCCAGCACTCTGTGTTACTGACTTTATCTGTACTGATGTTAATCCAGCTCCCTCACACTGTCACTCAGTAACCCCACTCCCCCAGCACCCTGTGTTACTGACTGTATCTTTACTGATGTTAATCCAGCTCCCTCACACTGACACTCAGTCACCCCTCTCCCCCAGCACCCTGTGTTACTGACTGTATCTTTACTGATGTTAATCCATCTCCCTCACTCTGTCACTCAGTAACCCCTCTCCCCCAGGACCTTGTTGCTGACTCTCTACTGATGTTAATCCAGCTCCCTCACACTGTCACTCAGTAACCCCTCTCCCCCAGCAGCCTGAGTTACTGACTGTATCTGTATTGATATTAATCCAGCTCCCTCACACTGTCACTCAGTAACCCCTCTCCCACAGCAACCTGTTACTGACTCTCTACTGATGTTAATCCAGCTCCCACACACTGTCACTCAGTAACCCCTCTCCCCCAACACCCTGTTACTGACTCTCTACTGATGTTAATCCAGCTCCCTCACACTGACACTCAGTCACCCCTCTCCCCCAGCACCGTGTCACTGACTGTATCTCTACTGGTGTTAATCCAGCTCCCACACACTGTCACTCAGTAACCCCGCTCCCCCAGCACCCTGTAACTGACTCTCTACTGGTGTTAATCCAGCTCCCTCACACTGTCGCTCATTAATCCCTCTCCCCCAGCACCCTGAGTTACTGACTGTATCTCTACTGGTGTTAATCCAGCTCCCTCACACTGTCACTCAGTAACCCCTCTCCCCCAGCACCCTGTTACTGACTCTCTACTGGTGTTAATCCAGCTCCCTCACACTGTCACTCAGTTACCCCTCTCCCCCAACACCCTGTTACTGACTCTCTACTGATGTTAAGCCAGCTCCCTCACACTGTCACTCAGTAACCCATCTCACCCAACACCCTGTTACTGACTCTCTACTGATGTTAAACCAGCTCAATCACACTGTCACTCATTAACCCCTCTCCCCCAGCACCGTGTTACTGACTGTATCTCTACTGGTGTTAATCCAGCTCCCTCACACTGTCACTCAGTAACCCCTCTCCCCCAGCACCCTGTGTGACTGACTGTATCGCTATTGATGTTAATCTGCTCCCTCACAATGTCACTCAGTAACCCCTCTCCCCCAGCACCCTGTGTTACTGACGGTATCTGTATTGATGTTAATCCAGCTCCCCCAAACTGTCACTCAGTAACCCCTCTCCCCCAGCACCCTGTGTTACTGACTGTATCTCTATTGATGTTAATCCAGCTCCCCCACACTGACACTCAGTAACCCCTCTCCCCCAGCACCCTGTGTTACTGACTGTATCTGTACTGATGTCAATCCAGCTCCCTCACACTGACACTCAGTAACCCCTCTCCCCCAGCACCCTGTTACTGACTCTCTACTGATGTTAAACCAGCTCCCTCACACTGTCACTCAGTAACCCCTCTCCCCCAGCAGCCTGTGTTACTGGCTCTCTACTGATGTTAATCCAGCTCCCTCACACTGTCACTCAGTAACCTCTCTCCCCCAGCACCCTGTGTTGCTGACTGTATCTGGGCTGATGTTAATCCAGCTCCCTCACACTGTCACTCAGTAACCCCTCTCCCCCAGCACCCTGTTACTGACTCTCTACTGGTGTTAATCCAGCTCCCTCACACTGTCACTCAGTAACCCCTCTCCCCCAGCACCCTGTTACTGACTCTCTATTGGTGTTAATCCAGCTCCCTCACACTGTCAGTCAGTAACCCCTCTCCCCCAGCACCCTGTTACTGACTCTCTACTGATGTTAATCCAGCTCCCTCACACTGACACTCAGTAAACCCTCTCCCCCAGCACCCTGTTACTGACTCTCTACTGGTGTTAATCCAGCTCCCTCACACTGTCACTCAGTAACCCCTCTCCCCCAACACCCTGTTACTGACTCTCTACTGATGTTCATCCAGCTCCCTCACACTGTCACTCAGTAACTCCTTTCCCCCAGCACCGTGTCACTGACTGTATCTCTACTGGTGTTAATCCAGCTCACTCACACTGTCACTCAGTAATCCGTCTCCCCCAGCACCCTGTGTGACTGACTGTATCGCTATTGATGTTAATCAGCTCCCTCACACTGTCACTCAGTAACTCCTCTCCCCCAGCACCCTGTGTTACTGACTATATCTCTATTGATGTTAATCCAGCTCATTCACACTGTCACTCAGTAACCCCTCTCCCCCAGCACCCTGTGTTACTGACTGTATCTCTATTGATGTTAATCCAGCTCCCCCACACTGTCACTCAGTAACCCCTCTCCCCCAGCACCCTGTGTTACTGACTGTATCTCTATTGATGTTAATCCAGCTCCCTCACACTGACACTCAGTCACCCCTCTCCCCCAGCATCGTGTCACTGACTGTATCTCTACTGGTGTTAATCCAGATCCCTCACGCTGTCACTCAGTAACCGCTCTCCCCCAGCACCCTGTGTTACTGACTGTATCTCTATTGATGTTAATCCAGCTCCCTCACACTGTCACTCAGTAACCCCTCTCCCCCAGCACCCGGTTACTGACTCTCTACTCATGTTAATCCAGCTCCCTCACACTGTCACTCAGTAACCTCTCTCCCCCAGCACCCTGTGTTACTGACTGTACCTGTACTGATGTTAATCCAGCTCCCTCACACTGTCACTCAGTAACCCCTCTCCCCCAGCACCGTGTGTTACTGACTCTCTACTGATGTTAATCCAGCTCCCTCACACTGTCACTCAGTAACCTCTCTCCCCCAGCACCCTGTGTTACTGACTGTATCTGTACTGATTTTAATCCAGCTCCCTCACACTGTCACTCAGTAACCCCTCTCCCCCAGCACCCTGTGATACTGACTGTATCGCTATTGATGTTAATCCAGCTCACAAACACTGACACTCAGTAATCCCTCTCCCCCAGCACCGTGTCACTGACTGTATCTCTACTGGTGTTAATCCAGCTCCCTCACACTGTCACTCATTAACCCCTCTCCCCCAGCACCTTGTTACTGACTCTCTACTGGTGTTAATCCAGCTCCCTCACACTGTCACTCAGTAACCCCTCTCCCCC
The DNA here is from genome assembly GCF_047496885.1 of Scyliorhinus torazame. NCBI lineage: Eukaryota > Metazoa > Chordata > Chondrichthyes > Carcharhiniformes > Scyliorhinidae > Scyliorhinus > Scyliorhinus torazame. The sequence continues at coordinate 4,237 of NW_027309575.1, read as the reverse complement.
AGCACCCTGTTACTGACTCTCTACTGGTGTTAATCCAGCTCCCTCACACTGACACTCAGTATCCCCTCTCCACCAGCACCCTGTGTTACTGACTGTATCGCTATTGATGTTAATCCAGCTCCCTCACACTGTCACACAGTATCACCTCTCCCCCAGCACCCTGTGTTACTGACTGTGTCTCTATTGATGTTAATCCAGCTCCCTCACACTGACACTCAGTAACCCCTCTCCCCCAGCACCCTGTGTTACTGACTTTATCTGAACTGATGTTAATCCAGCTCACTCACACTGTCACTCAGTAACCCCTCTCCCCCAGCACCCTGTGTTACTGACTGTATCTCTATTGATGTTAATCCAGCTCCCTCACATTGTCACTCAATAACCCCTCTTCCCAGCACCCTGTGTTACTCATAGATTATAGAGTCATAGAATTTACAGCGCAGGAGGAGGTCATTCGGCCCATCGAGTCTGCACCGGCTCTTGGAATGAGCACCCTACCCAAGGTCCACACCTCCACCTTATCCCCATAACCCAGTAACCCCACCCAACACTAAGGGCAATTTTGGACACTATGGGCAATTTAGCATTGCCAATCCACCTAACCCGCACATCTTTAGACTGTGGGAGGAAACCGGAGCACCTGGAGTAAACCCACGCACACACAGGGAGGATTTGCAGACTCCGCACAGACAGTGACCCAAGCCGGAATCGAACATGGGTCCCTGGAGCTGTGAAGCATTTGTTCTAACCACAATGCTACCGTGCTGCCCAAACTGACTGTATCTCTACTGATGTTAATCCAGCTCCCTCACACTGACACTCAGTAACCCCTCTCCCCCAGCACCTTGTTGCTGACTCTCTACTGATGTTAATCCAGCTCACTCACACTGTCACTCAGTAACCCCTCTCCCCCAGCACCCTGTGTTACTGACTGTATCTCTATTGATGTTAATCCATCTCCCTCACACTGACACTCAGTAACCCCTCTCCCCCAGCACCGTGTTACTGACTGTATCTCTACTGATTTTAATCAAGCTCCCTCACATTGTCACTCAGTAACCCCTCTTCCCAGCACCCTGTGTTACTCATAGATTATGGAATCATAGAATTTACAGTGCAGAAGGAGGCCATTCGGCACATTGAGTCTGCACCGACTCTTGGAAAGAGCACCCTATCCCCATAACCCAGTAACCCAGTAACTCCACCCAACACTAAGGGCAATTTTGGACACTATGGGCAATTTAGCATTGCCAATCCACCTAACCCGCACATCTTTGGACTGTGGGAGGAAACCGGAGCACCCGGAGTAAACCCACGCACACACGGGGAGGATTTGCAGACTCCGCACAGACAGTGACTCAAGCCGGAATCGAACATGGGACCCTGGAGCTGTGAAGCATTTGTGCTAACCACAATGCTACCATGCTGCCCAAACTGACTATTTCTCTACTGATGTTAATCCAGCTCCCTCACACTGACACTCAGTAACCCCTCTCCCCCAGCACCCTGAGTTACTGACTGTATCTGTACTGATGTTAATCCAGCTCCCTCACACTGACACTCAGTAACCCCTCTCCCCCAGCACCCTGTGTTACTGACTGTATCTGTACTGATGTTAATCCAGCTCCCTCACACTGACACTCAGTCACCCCTCTCCCCAGCACCGTGTCACTGACTGTATCTCTACTGGTGTTAATCCAGCTCCCTCACACTGTCACTCAGTAACCCCTCTCCTCCAGCACCCTGTTACTGACTCTCTACTGATGTTAAGCCAGCTCACTCACACTGTCACTCAGTAACCCCTCTCCCCCAGCACCCTGTGTTACTGATTGTATCTCTATTGATATTAATCCAGCTCACTCACACTGTCACTCAGTAATCCCTCTCCCCCAGCACCCTGTGTGACTGACTGTATCGCTATTGATGTTAATCCAGCTCCCTCACACTGACAGTCAGTAATCCCTCTCCCCCAGCACCGTGTCACTGACTGTATCTCTACTGGTGATTATCCAGCTCCCTCACACTGTCACTCAGTAACCCCTCTCCCCCAGCACCCTGTTACTGACTCTCTACTTGTGTTAATCCAGCTCCCTCACACTGTCACTCAGTAACCCCTCTCCCCCAGCACCCTGTTACTGACTCTCTACTTGTGTTAATCCAGCTCCCTCACACTGTCACTCAGTAACCCCTCTCCCCCAGCACCCTGTTACTGACTCTCTACTGGTGTTAATCCAGCTCCCTCACACTGTCACTCAGTAACCCCTCTCCCCCAGCACCCTGTTACTGACTCTCTACTGGTGTTAATCCAGCTCCCTCACACTGTCACTCGGTAACCCCTCTCCCACAGAGAGCAAGCGCAGTGAAAGCAAGAGCGAGCGTGAACAGCACAAGGAGCGCGAGGGCGCAAGCAAAAGTGTGGGTGCGAGCGCACGAGTGTGGGTGTGAGCGCACAAGCGTGGGTGCGAGCAAGCGTTTGCCTGAGCAACGGTGGGGTGGGGGGAGGGAGAGAGAGAGTGTGAGTGCACACTTGTCAGGACGAGAGAGAAGGTGACAAGAGTTAGAATGGAGAGGAAGCGAGAATGAAGTGAATGTTTTTCCCTCCCAGACTGGGGGAGCAGAGGTGGTTTGGAATCAATGTCTCACATCCCCCACTTTATATCAGAAGCTGGGATAGGGAGGCCTTCATTCACACTGGAGAGTAATGGAGAGACATTAAGAAGAATTAGGGACAGCAATGGGGGAATTTGAGTTAATTACCTGCTTGTTGATCTTGTGGACCTGAGCTTGGGCATATGTTGTCCATCTGAATTAACACCAGCAATAAGAAAGCAGAATTAATTTCCCAATATCCACAGATGATTTCTCTCTCACTGGGTTTTGGTGGCAGTCTTTGGGGGGAGAGAAGGCAGGTTAATTGCCCCCCCCAGCTCCCCTGTCTTTCCTGTTTTGCTATCTGGAGCCTCTGTCATTAACCCAATCTGTGTCTCGTTTAAAAGTGGGGGGTTAACCACAAGCACCTGGTTATTGGGGAATTAAGCACAGCCCCTGCTCTGGGTCAGTCTCTCTCTCTCTCTCTCTGTGAGCTGCAGTGGGATTTGGGTGCCCCGTGTATGAATAACAACAAAAAGGCCGGTTGGGAGACAATTTAACTGGGATCTGACTGTGCAATGGAAAAGTCTGCCTTCAGCCATTCCTGGAACTCTTCGCTCAAGGCCCCCCCCCCCTCCCCCCCCCTCCCCCCCCCTCCCCCCCCCCTCCCCCCCCTCCCCCCCCCCCTCCCCCCCCCTCCCCCCCTCCCCCCTCCCCCCTCCCCCCTCCCCCCCCTCCCCCCCCTCCCTCCCCCCCTCCCCCCCCTCCCCCCCCCCCCTCCCCCCCCCCCCTCCCCCCCCTCCCTCCCCCCCCTCCCTCCCCCCTCCCCCCCCCTCCCCTCCCCCCCCCCCCCCCCCCCTCCCCCTAGAGTATCTGGCCTTGAGACCCTCCTGCATCCCATCAAACCCTAATGGGCCTGTAAGGAGCTGAGAATGCCGCTGACTGTTCAACTGGGGGAGGCGGCACAGTCAGCATTGCACGCACTGACGTTTGCAATAGAGGGGTGGGGGTCACTGGATAGGGATCAGGAGCAGGAACCCGGGCTGATTTATTCCCCCCCCTAATCCAGGGGTCACTGGACAGGGATCAGGAGCAGGAACCCGGGCTGATGCACCCCCCTCCCTAACCCAGGGTCACTGGACAGGGATCAGGAGCAGGAATATGGGCTGATTCACCCCCTCCCTAACCCAGGGTCACTGGACAGGGATCAGGAGCAGGAACCCGGGCTGATTCACCCCCTCCCTAACCCAGGGTCACTGTACAGGGATCAGGAGCAGGAACCCGGATTAATTCACCCCCTCCCTAACCCAGGGTCACTGGACAGGGATCAGGAGCAGGAACCCGGGCTGATTCACCCCCTCCCTAACCTATGGGTTACTGGACAGGGATCAGGAGCAGGAACCCGGGCTGATTCACCCCCCTCCCTAACCCAGGGTCACTGGACAGGGATCAGGAGCAGGAACCCGGACTGATTCACCCCCCCTCCCTAACCCAGGGTCACTGGACAGGGATCAGGAGCAGGAACCCGGGCTGATTCACCCCCCTCCCTAACCTATGGGTCACTGGACAGGGATCAGGAGCAGGAACCCAGGCTGATTCAGACCGCCCACCCTCCCCAACCCCCAGCGATTCAGTTGGGGCCAAACAT